>NW_027282295.1:280000-478651 GCF_046629955.1 Centroberyx affinis
ATATTGGACCAATAAATCAAAATTTGGATGTCGGCAAGTCAGTGTGGTCCACCTTTGATATGATGGATATGAAGCAGATTGATTACATATTAACTGTAGAATTGACACTACATAGACACTGGTTGTCTATGGGAAGACCTTAGCCTGAATTGATTCTAATGCAACATTTTGATTGGATTCTATAAGTATGCATGGAGATATTATCATTATGTATATATTCTGGAGGAAACACTGAATATCATTTGAGGGGAATTTTTTTTGGCTTTTAAAGACACTGAATATTAGCACAAATGAGCTATTGCCAGTTTCAATCCAAAAAATATCAGTGTCAGTTTTGCCTTCAAAATCCAATGAGACATCAGATTCCACACAAGTACGTATAAATATATGTTTTATTTAATTTTTGGGCATAAAATAGTCAAACTAAAAACATATTAAATATTGGCACAAAATGCCAGGATCCAAAAATATTGGCCTTCAAAAGCCCATATCAGTCAAACTCTGGTGTGTTTGTTTGTTTTTTTAATCCATTTGTCATTTTATTACAGTTTTATTTAACCAGCCAATGAGGAACACATGTTCGCATACAGTTGTGCCCTAGCTTGGTTTGGACAAGAAATCGAGCCAAAAATTTAAGTGGAAGTTGGGGTGTATTAAGCTTCTTATTATCCACATTTCTGTCATAAATTTGATAGTGTTGAAATTTACATTCTAATTAGTTAATCTGGGCGAACCTTAGGTGATCAGATACACTGTTCCTAGCTGGAAACCTTGAAGGGAAGAGGAGGAAGGGAAGGGAAACCAAACCATGAAGTGCTGGAGCAGCTGTCTCAGTCAGTGAACAAGCCTGTGGCAAAGCCCCCAGCTCGTCAGGAGGACGAGGCATCAGTGTTTGTTTGTGAATCCTCGATGTTAAGCCAGGAAGAAGCCAGCAGTAAGCAGCGCCGCCTCCGACAGATTGGCTTGAATCTGACTAAGTCTAGTGTTAACGAGGAAATGTTGACCAAAGCTTGGAGACAAACTGAATGTATTTGCACATTTGGATGTAACAAATCGCTAGCTTCTCAAAACTGCTGTTACTTGCTGGTGACAGTATCGTTCCTAAAGCTGGGAGAAGCAGCTATTGGCCAGCGACCATGTTGCATTTGAATAAATCATTCCCGCATTCATTTTGAGACATTAAGAAGCTGACAATCAAGTCACTTTAAATTCAATCATTCCAAGAGTCTGTTCTCCTCTGAATTTAAATATTAAAAATCCTGGCTTGGAAAGGTTGTCAAATGCAAGCCAGTACAGTAAGAATGATTGTGAATTAATGTGCAATTCTTGGCAAATGAATCAAGCTCTCAAGTAGGAATGTCATAGATTATGGAAGTTAAGTAAATCAATGTGATTTACAAACATCTGCTGGAACCGTGCAGTTTTCAATTTAGTTGCCAAAATGTGCAGATAGTTGTTTTTTTTCCCAAAAGACCTCACTAGGATTATAAATTATCATTTGCACGAGCACAATAGAATTGAATAATGAAAATGTTTAATTTTGAAAACCTCATTTTGTCCGTCCCTAGCCAGTTTTTCTACTAGAAGCTACACCCACCCACGCACCCACCCACACACACACACACACACACACGTACCCACCCGCCCACACTCAGTCCTTAAAGCGTTTCCTCGAGAAAGTTTGGAAGTCATAAATACGAGATGCATCATGCCTCTTCTTCTTCTTCTTCTTCCCCTCATAGAAACGCTAATTCCGAAGCGCGGCTCAATCCGCAGCCTCAATTTACAGACCACTAAAGGAGAAATGAATGAAAGTGGGATTAGTTGTGCTTTGCGTCTCAAGGAAGATAAACACGTGTGTATTTATAACCCTGGCTGCGGCCGTGCCACAGGGAGCCGTTCAGTGGAACAATGATGACGGTGTAAAACGGCGAAGCTCGCGATAATCAGCTTTACGTACGAGCCGTTTTTTTTTTTTTGCAAAGAAGGCATCACAGGTTATTCTACCACCTGGCTGTACACTAATTAGAAAACGAGGCGGTATCTCATCCTTTTAACCGGCGCTGTATGGAGTGCAACGGGATGAGAGGAGATGAGAGGCGGGGGGTGGGGGGGGGGGACATTTCAAACCAAAACAACAAGAAAAGAGGCAATTACTCTCGGACAACAGTTCTGAAGTACCTTTTCTGTCTGGCAGGCAGGAATGAGGTTGGTGTGCTAAATCAGAAAGCTACTAAATACCCGTCCCACAGACAAAGGCACTTCTTGTGAAACTGAGGCGGTAGATGGGGGGGGGGGAAGCAAGCCTGTGACCCATCGCCCCATGCTGCGAGGATGGAAAACACTGCAAAATATCCATCCTAACAAGTCATTTCATTCAGTCTTAAAACCGTATTCTCTTCTTAAAACAAGTGGAAGAATCGGCTAATTCCACTTGTCGCCGATGCAAATCCACTCTTGAATCAAGGGGCTGCCGTCTCGATAGGACTGGAGCGATCTGCCTCGTTTTCAAGATGCCGACGCTCGTTTCTTGGAGGCCTGAAACGAGTGGAACTGCGTTTGGAAACGAGTGGACCGAGTTCACCCCGGGATCTTTCACTCGTTTCAAGTATGAGAATATGAGAACACGGCAAGACGCACACACAGGGCAGAGTGGAAGGAGAGTTTCATAGCGCGAGCGTTTATCCAGTCACATCCACCTGCGGCTCTAGGTGCCTCTCTCTCCCTGCATCCTCGGTGTATCTGGAAGGATGGAAGGATGAGAGAGAACGTGTGAGAGAGTATGAGGCAGAGGCAGTGAGAGAGAGAGAGAGACAGAGAAATAGGCATGAACACTAGTTTCCAGCACAGTGTTTATTGATTCGCTGCTAGCTCCTCTCCTAGCCCGGACAGATTTACATGCAAACACACGACATTCACTTCCCTCTCTTTTCATTTCCCTCTCCGCCGACGTCGTATTTCTCCCTCCATCCCTCCGTCTCTTCGCTAGGAAACGCCCCGCATCAATCACTCTTCATTCTCTTTCCATCGGTGTTGATTTATCCTGTGCGTCTCCCTCAATCTCCATCCCTGCCGCTGCTGACCGCTGCTCCTCCTGCACTGTAGGCTCTCCTGTAGTGTGTGTGGGTGTGTGGGTGTGTGTGTGTGTGTGTGTGTGTGTGTGTGTGTGTTGTCTTCGCCCGTGGCTCTACAATGTCCGGCCACGCTGATCTGTGGATCTCACACCACATGTAGACCGGCCTGTCACACTGTGTAGCTCTTGCAGGTTACATGCCCCGCGGCTGTCAGTGTATACATGCGTGTGTGTGTGTGTGTGTGTGTGTGTGTGTGTACTGTATGTGTTTACATGCCTGGTGTGTGTGTGTGTGTGTGTGTGAGGCAAGAAAAAAGACAATCAGCACTATGTGTCTTTGTACAATTTTCTGGATGAGTGTTTTTACTCTTATATGTGCATTCATTCATATATGCATTGGGTTTGTGTACACATACCAACACAGACACTTTTTATTCTATTATATGTTCACACTTCATGCCTTTCTTCATTGCTAAAGCGCTCCATAAATCAAGGTTATTAGTCGTTATTATTGTTATGTGTTTATTTAGGATGTTGGCAGCGTCAACTGTGAGATGATGCCCAGTGTGTGTGTGTGTGTGCGTACCCGCCGAGTCTCACAAGCTTCCCTCCCTCTCCCCTCTCCCCCCCTCTCCCCCCTCCCCTTCCTCGCCTCCCTGTTGCCATGGCGACGGGCAGGCGGTTGCCGAGCGAGGAGGACGGCTCGGTGTCGAGCGGCGGCTCGGGGAAGCTGAACACCGGCAAGACCTCCTCGGCCCGCAGGACGGCGGCGAGCGGCGGCGGCGGCAAGGGCGGCAAGGAGGAGCTGCACAAGAGGAGCAACAACGGTGAGGGAAGGGGGGAGGGGGGGGGGGTGTTATGAAAGAGAGATGGAGGGGTGGCAAAGAGAGAGAGAGAAGAGGAGTACAGCAGGGGAGAGAGAGAGAGAGGGGCCGGGGAGAGAGAAAACGGGAAAAGTGAGCGAGAGGCTGAGGAGAAAGTGGGAGGGAAGAAGAGGAGAGTTGGGGATGAAAGGGGGAGGGACGGACGAGAAAGGACAGAGAGCGAGAGAAAGAGATAAAAAGATGGGGGAGAGAGCGAAAGAGGAAAGAGAAAGAGAATCTGCCTCTCCTTATGTTTGTGTCACGCACAACAAGGTCTGTCATTACAGATGCACAAGGCAGGAGAGTGTAAATGACTAGAAAATGAAGCGCACACACACACACACACACACACACACACACACACACACACACACTAACTCATGCACTCACATTTATTAGACTGTTGTTGCCCACACTCACAACCTCATATGATGTTATTTTGCCCACAGGACAATTAATGGGAGTTAATGAAGTAAACACGAACAACAAGAGCACACACACTCATACATACAGTGACTCATATACAATAACATTAATGCCTGCTCCTGTAATGTAAATGTCAGTGACGACACATACACTCACATCACATACTCTCTCTCACACACACACACACACACACACACACACACACGCACCCGGTTGCGCGCAGACACACACACACTCGCAGAGGGCTTTTCACTCCGGAGAAGAGAGACACAGGTGATCTGAGAGGGACGACAATAACCCTGATGAATACTAACCAAGCCTCTGAACTGATGTGACACACACACACACACCACACCTGATGAATAATATCCCAGTAGATAAATAGTGGCTGCTTTGATGTGATGCGGTGTGGCAGCTACTCTGGACAGTCATTGTTCAAGGTGGAATATTAGCTATTTACCTCAGAGCGATGGGGGAGACACACACACACACACACACACACACACACACACACACATTAGATATTTATGTACTTCAAAGTGTGAGCCGAATCAAAAGAGACAGCGCTTGTGACATTGTGCTTTAAATTGGATTCCACATCGTAGGGGGGGAGGAAAATTTGAATGTGACAAAACTTGTGTCGGTTTCGAACGTTGTGTTTCAGGTGTTTTCAGGTGGCTTACCTCATTCAGAGGACGCAAAGTTGGAAGCGGATGAAAGTTAAGGAGCTGGCAGGCCGTGTTCCTCAAGTGTTGCGTCAGGTTACTTTGGAGCAGGAACGCTGAAGAAAGACAGGGAAAGCGGGGAGAGAGAGAGAGAGAGAGAGAGTCGTGGCGGCGTACACGTCGCGTAAGCCGGGATTCAAATCCGTGCCGCTCAGAGCACATGGTTTGTGCATTAGCGGAACGAGTCATCGTGATACCTTTGACATTTACACGGTTCTTTGGCCTGTGAGTAGTCTAAAGGCAGTGATACACTGTGCTGCTCTCCTGCAATAGCGCCCAAGTGCCTCAGCGCAGTTGCTTTCCGTCACACAGGAACGTCTTGTTTCCGTTCATTTCCTATAGAGCAAGTAGGGAAGCTCAAAAAGTTGGCCAGATTTGCGTGCTTCCTTGTTTCCCTACTGATGGGATTTTGTTTCATGAATTCGTTCAACCTGGCAAGTCCAAAATGGACGACAGGTTGATTCCAGCCATTCAAAGCTTCCCAGTTCTCAGCTCTCTCTTATTTGAAAGACCGGAGAAGGGTTTCATCCATCGTTGGGGCTGCCGCTTGGGAGTGTTGCCCATCTACACATTGCTTGACATAGTTCCCCCCCCCCCCCCATACCTTTGGGTGTACGGCTATTACCAGAGAAGAAAACCATGCACCACGTCCACCGGGTGATTAGAATATGATACAAAGAAAAGTTCTCATATTCATTCTTTTTCTCCTCACTGGTAAGCCTGCTGTCGAGTATCTCTCATGTTGTTAAAGCAGCATTTCATTTTTAAATAGGATATTTTCACTCTTTAGCAAGCACACCTCCATGGGAGTTCAGGAGATGTCAAGGCTCAACGTTAACAGCAGCTGCACCGAGATCTGCTGTCAGCACCAACTGTCAGGCTCTCTCTCCTCCGCTTTCGAAACTGATAACCGCAAACAAGCGAAATTACTTCTTGAAAAGTCCGACCATCACAGAATGAGATAATCAGCTTGGTCTATTTTGCCTTGTTTTTATGTGTATTCGATTTTTTTGCGTTCTTAATGCAAAAGTGAGTGATTCTCTCCAGAGCATCCAGTGAATATACAGTATATTAATAATCCTAGTTATATTTTGACAGAGATTCCTATTATAGGCTACAGCTCCTACCATTGTAAACATGTTTTCTTCTCCAGCGGTGTCGGTAAATGCACTCTGTCTTCAATATGCCTTCTATATATTACCAGGCGGATCTTTTTTCCAGGTCCGCAAACTCAGAATTGGTTGCGTAAATATCGCTCCGATCGCTGATAACGCTGCGACGTGGCGTCTGTTCAGTGACATTCTAGGACATTGTGATTTTCAATCTCTTTTGCATCAGCAGACCAATGTTCACAGTAATTTGTGTGATTTATAGTGTTTATGCAAGCGAATGAATGGATACCCGGAGGAGAGGAGGGGAGGAGAGGATGAGTAATTGTTTCATTTTCCCCCCCACTGTTCTCAGAGAAAGCACGAGACGGACAGAAGAAAAACACACAAAAAAAAAGGGAGGGAAAAATATACAACACAGGGAAGCACTGTCAACGAAGATGAAAGATTAATAAAGGTGTAATTCCTGTGAACAAGAAGAATAGGTGCTCACAGGAAAGAAAGAGCAAAGAAGAAGGGAGAAAGAGTGGTGGTAGAAGTGTTGTCACAAGAAGCAGCGCACAAAAATCACAAAAGTTCACATCAAGGATGGAAAAGGGTAGACAGAAATGATTGCCGGAATGAACATTTTTTAGATATGTTTCATGAAAAACTGCTTTATCTACTAAGAAATAAACACATTTAATGCATTTAAAACACCTAATATAACTTGGGAACATCAGATAGAGGAGTAGTCAGAGTTGCCTTGCCTGCTTCTGCTTTTCCACAGGGTGTCTTAGTGTGCAATGCAGAATCTTACTAAACCATCTAAGGCTTTAAAAGTAATAATTAAGATTTTAAAATCTTTTCACTCTCAACTCTGCTGGAAGCCAGGCGAATGAGGCTGAGATTGGAGTGATTTTATTGCCTGGTTTAATTCTGTTATTTAACTCGTGAGTGGAAGAAGGGAGGATAAGGGTAAACAAATGAAACAAACCTTACTTTAATCATGGGTCAGAAAAATGATAAAGGATATATGCTGCTCACTACAGGATGAAAGAAGTTAGCTAGGTAGCTTGCTAGCTATAGGTAGAGAGATAGATAGATAGATAGATAGATAGATAGATAGATAGATAGATAGAAAGAGAGAGAGAGAGACATTTTGCATATTTCAGTACCATAAAGTTAGCCAAGACAAAACACACTAGCTATGTGTATGGAGAGGCAAAGTCTGATGTAATTTTGTAGGCTGTAAGTTAGCATTTCCGTTGCCATTTGGTGTGTAGTTCAAAATCCCTATGAATGGAATTTGTATGACACACCTGTGCTACACAGAGGCTTACTAGGTATGCTACATGTTCAACATCACCTTTGTGAATTTTCATCCTTCAATTCCTGACTGCTGCTGACTGTTGGGAAAGGGAGCTACAACAGTCATTAGCCTGTAGCTAGCAACAACTGGACAACACAACTGGAATAGAAGTAACAAACAACTAATGAGAACAGAACAAGGCAACTATACCGCCATATGAACAATAACTATAATAACTATTCAATGCAAGGCTATGACACGCACATTCAACTTATTAAGATTTTCATAGCCTTGCAAGACAAGAGGAGAGCTAAAGACAGTCGCTCTTTACCTCTGTGTCAAAGCAATACATCATTGCTATTGTAGCCTACTTTCCCCGATGATTTGTGTTTTGTTTGCAAAAATCAAGATTAAAAGTAACTAAAAGATGCTAGTGCTAATGCTATTTTTGGAAAAGCCCATTCACATTTTCCATAGGGACTTTGGACTATACACACCGAATGGCAGAGATGCTAATCTATAGCGTACAAAATGACAACTTCTGTTTATGGTACTCTTTTCACATGGATAAGATATATATATATATATATTCACTTGTGGTTTTATACACTGTACATGGTGCGTGTCATTCCTCTCGTTCACCAGATTTTCGAAGATAAGAAAAAAAACCCCCAACCTCCTCAGGTTAGATTTGAATGAATTGACCCTTGTCTTTATTTTCCCCGTCTTGTTTTCATATGTAATTCGTATTATCCTTTCGTCTGTGACTCAAGGACAGCTCTGGAGCATAATGGTGGCTCATTGAGGTCACCGAGGGTAATAGACATCATACGCTAACTGCTGTTTTTGAGATTAGTTTGACCTCAGTGTGTGAATACGTGCAAATTAAATCAGTACAGTAGCTGCGTGTTGTTGGAAGACAATCGTGAGTGTGTGTGTGTGTGTGTGTGTGTGTGTGTGTTGACTGAAGGATATTCTTTGTGTAGTTTCTTAAGGTTGTGAGAGTAGAAAGAAATGTTTATTTTCCTCACACTTAAGCTTAAGTGCTGTGAGGAGGAGACAAACACTTTCACTATTTGAGGACAATTTTTAAATGAGTATGATATTCAATCTCCCACCGATTATCTTAATTTGTAAGATGATTCATTATGACTGTAATTTACACGATGATCATAGCGAAGGGGCTGGGGGGTAAACGTGTTGCATGTGACACACACACTTCCCTCTTGTCTCTTGTTTAGAAATTGAAGTAAGCCTATGGGTTGAAACATACGGGCCCACGAAGAAGTCATCTGTTTAATTGACTTCAGAGAGGGGGTAATGGTTGGATAGAGATGTGTAATACAATTAATTTGTCATTGTAGCTACTTCTTTTCCTTGTTTTTTAGATTATATTTTGTGTATTTTGCCTTTATTAGATAGATGAAGAAAGACTTGGGAGATAAATAAATTAAAAATAAACCCTAGTAAGAGGTTAATGACACTGGTCTTTGTATGATCTGTAATGCAGAGGCATATAGAAAGTGTATTTATATTGAATCCATATTGCCAGTTAATTATCTAATTTTCAGTTTCTCTAAGCATCTTCTTACCCTGCTAATCTTAGCATTACTGGCGTGATCACATGACTGACTACTAATCACCACACTTGTAAGCAACACAAGTATTTCAAAACTGTGGCCAATTTAAAGCAGCAAAGCACTTTCCACCGAGCACGTTTTCACAACCGTGTCATTTGAGTCACAGTGTTCATGTCCCCTTTGCCCTTGTTCTGCAGATAAACACAGAAAACATCCAAAACATACTCTTACAAACAGGTTGCTGCAAAATAACTATGCAATTATGGCAGAAAACAAATTAAGCGTTTTGTCTAGGTTTAACTATATTTTAACCCACAAACATATCTAATAATCTAATCGAATCTAATAATACAAGTTCTGTCATCTCCATCGATCTGTTGAAGTAGCTTACTGGCTGTGTTTGCCTTTTTTTAATTCATAGCAACAGCCTTAAATTCTATTCTATTCTGTCCATAGCAGTCCATTCCAACACTCCTCAGTCATCTCGGTTGGATTTTTTTATTTTAATGAAACGACCAGTATCTGTGATGATAGTAGCAAACAGCCAGGAGCATTTCATGGCAGCGCCCGGGGGTTCAGCGGACTAAAGCGCACATCATGTACATGGTGTGATATTGTGGATTCGAGTCTGGTTCGCGACCTATCACGCACGCTGCACCGCCCCTCTCCCTGACCTTAAAACCCGTCACACTGCACACTGTTCAGCAATGCCCAAACAAGCAAATAAAAACGTCGGAGCGGCCCGAGCTGTAGCCGAGATGAATGGCAACAGAGTGGGATTGGTGTTGAGCTAATGGCAGACTGTTGTGGCCCTGCAATGAAGCAGTCTGCCATATGATGTCAGTCAGTCAGTGAGTCACGGCAGACCCAGTACAGCACAGCACCCATTCTGTCCGTCTGCCGTTCCCTGCAGTAACACACACACACACACACACACAGCCTCACATACTGTACCATGCATGCAAACACGCGTCCCAATTCGGAATTTTTTTCCCCTCACATAAACACAGAGCTGATGTTTTATAATCAGCAAAAAGCGTTGCCATGACAACAAGTAAATCCTACGTCAGATGCAAGTGTCATAATCTTGGTGCCCACGGCAGTTTGGCTGAGGCAGCGTCAGCATGGAGGACGACTAGTCACAACAGTGGAAAGAATGCAAAGTAGCCGACTCGGCTGGTATTTGGAAAGACGCCTTAATTCAGTCAAAACAAGCGGGAGAAGAGTAGGAGCAAAACAAAAATGTGACGTCTTTCGTTATTGTTACTTTTGTCTTTTCAACAGTTCATATTGCGGATATGGATCTGGGTTACATCCTAGGATAGATATAAACAGTCATAAAAAAAAAATCAGATGTGAGCGGCAAGAATTGAGCATGAAGGCCTGCAGTGTGAACGCAGCTTTAGAACGCAGTGTGGACACCTGGGAGGTTCTGATCTCCTAGGCACAGTCTCTCTCTCTCTCTCCCTCTCTCCTGCTAAACCACTTCTCCTCCTCCTCCTCCCAGACCCCTACGAGGACCATTCGGGCTCTCTGCGCCTGATCACCATCAAGCCGATGACGGCCCAGCCCACCTACTCCTACCCCTCCTCCTCGTCCCACAGCCAAGACTCTGTGGTCCTCAATGGGGAGGTGAGTCTGTACGCACACACACACACACACACACACACACCTCCAGGACTTCATCACACTCAATGGCGAGGTGAGTCCGCACTCTTCTCATTCCGGAGAAAAGTGCAATGTCATCATGAGTCAGACAGACTCTGGTTGTCATTTAGATGAGTTAGTTGTTGTCACATATTCTTATTATACTCTAGATGTTTTTTTATTGTTTGATAGAGACGCGCAATATATGGAGTAATGCCAGAGCCAGCCAGACCACACAATATATCTGGGTTTATATTTATGGTTATGTGTGGAGTTGTGTTGTTGCCTTATTGCATCCTTCAGTTTCAGGCCTCTGCTCTCCTCCCCTTCCTGTACTGTAATATTATCATAACACCTCCTCGGGGATGCATTGCACTGACATATTATACTCCCAGAATTTAGCTGTTGGTTGCTACAAACACTATGGCTTCCCTCCTCCTCCTCCTCCTCCTCCTCATCCTCCTCCTCCTCCCTTCTGCCACCCTCCTCCCACCCAACTTGTCGCTTCTCTCTCTTCTCCTCCCCTTCCTCCGTCCTCCGCCACCCCGACCCCGGCGCACCTCTCTGCACCTCAGACATTACGCCTCGGTCTATTACCATATCCCCAGAAAATCCCCCTCGGGCGCTTTCAGGTTTTCCCAATTAATCCGCAATTGATCTATGTACATTGGCAGAAAACATCACATTCAGGAGTGGGATAGACTCTCTCATTATTAGGGTATAGTGAGTGTTTGCTATTACGCACTGAAGTGGCCTAGGCATGAGAAAGGGAGATGGATTTTGGGGGGTGGAAGAGAGAGCCAATAAACCGTCAGTTGAGGAGGGTAATTATGATTATAGCGACTATTTCCTCGGGCGATTCTGAAAGATCTAAACCCTCGTTTTTTGCAGGTGAACCACGGCGGGCTGAAGCAGAAGTCGGACATCGAGCACTACAGGAACAAGCTGCGGCAGAAGGCCCGGAGGAAGGGCTACGGGGAGTTCTCGCTGTCCGAGAGCGGCAGCCACGGCTACAGCCACCGCGACGGCCGGCACGGTCGCCACGACAACGGCGCCAAGGAGCCGATGACGGCCGAGGAGAAGAGGGCCTCCTTCGCCGGGTGTCACAAGAGGTACGGTAGAGTGGTGTTTAATTAGCTAGAAATTATCCGAAATATAGAATGTGTAAGAGTCTATGATCTCACCTACACTGTTAGACAGTTATACAGTGACAGGAGTAGAGGCCACTTTCAAAGTAGAGTCCAATTGCGCTATTGAACATTATGAATAATTCTATTATCATTCCATTTCATTCCATTATACATTATTTAAGCAGTAAGCCATGAGAGGCCGTGCTTTATGGCTGAGAGGCATTTTTTTAGGCAGAGTGAAGCTCATGGCTTTTATAAAAAAAAAAGAGTGTGAATGTTCAATATATATTAATCAATGATAACGACATAATAAATGTTATTCTTCCGCCATATCGTTCTTGAGCTGTAGCTTAAGAGTGTAGTTGCTATGCGACACTTTAAGTGGTGTGTGAGCAGAGAGTGTGAGAGTGGTGATTTTTGGTTAGCACTTTCATATTTATATTAATCTGTGACATTTTCATATAAATAAATGTCTGCTACTCTCTATCGCAGATTGATAACAGAATAGTGATCCAACCTATATCCAGTTCATGAAAAAACTGGTGTCTGATCCTCTGGCACTACTGTACAGTTATCTCTCGCTGCCATTTGGGGCTGGCAGAGTGCAAAGTTGCCGGCGATCATCATCATCATTATCATCATCATCATCAGCATCACAAGGCGATGCTGATTCAATCATGTGAAATGGATTAGCTAATGGCGCCTGCGAGAGCGCGGCAGCGTCAAATTGCACTTGTCGTTAACGGTGTCGGTCACGTTCGGTCCGGCAGGTACTCCCACCCCAGGGAGCCGACCTACTGGAGCCGGCAGTCCCTGAGCAGCCCCAGCCCGGTCGAGACCGAGATGGACCTGCTGGTGCTGAGGGAGAGGTCCAGGAGGGGCATCCGCAACAACGGCTATGATGTGAGTAGCTGGAGACGTGGAAGATGGAGGGAGGGAGGGAGGGAGGGAGAGAGAGACGGGACCTAAGTCAACTTTCTTGGCACAGGGAAAAAAAAGGAGGCAGAGCATGGAACGCTAACAGTAGAATTAAGACCAGAGCAAAATCAGAGCATGAAATAAGAGATATAGAGCGTAGAAGATCACGCCAGATGCAGTCCAAAGGCCCGATGAATAAAAATAGGCTTTAAGACGAGTTTTCAAAAATTCCGGCGGATTTTGGCTGAGCCGACGCTTTGAGGAAAAGCTATTCCACATTCTCGGGCGCAGCCGCGGCGAAAGCCCTATCACCCAACGAGTCTTAACCGGGACCCTGGGACCGCCAGAGGCCGCCGAGCAGGAGACCGGAGGGATCCAGCAGCACTGTGGAGGGACACGAGTTCAGAAATTCAGCCGGCAGCAAGACCGCGCAGAGCTTTGAACACAAACAGAATCCTGAAGTCGATGCTGTAGCAGACTGAAACAGAGAAGTCCAGGTTTCAGTCGTGAAAATATGAGCCATATAGGAATGATGGATGGATGGATAGATGGATAATGAGTGCATATGGATGGATTGATAGAGGGAGAAAGGGAGGGATTTCCTTATTCAAATTCTGTCTCTCATCTGTCTTTCGTTCTTTCTTTCTTCCTTTCTACCTCCCTCCTTATTCCAAAAGAGGTCACATGACAGCTGTGGCAAAGTAAAGCTCTGTCACTTTGTCAAAATAATGAAATAATCTTCTGAGCACACCTTTAATGCTAATCCTCTCTCTCTCTCTCTCTCCTGCTCTCACTTTCACTCTCTTCCTCTTAACGCTTCAGAATCCTCCCAGTTCACACGTACGGGATTAATAAAAATTACCTTTCGATGAACTTTTATAAACCCGCAACACATAGACGACCGGGGGGGGTGGGTGAAGAAAGCGAGCGTAATGAGCGGGAGGGAAGCGACAAAAGATTAGAGAAAAGGGGGAGAGAGAACGGGAGATTCCTTCACTTTAAAGACAGCCGAAGAGCGAGAAAGGAGGAAACGCGGAGAGAGAGAGAGAGAGAGAGAGAGATAAAATGGAGATAGATGAAGGGGAAGAAAGGGGAGGCAGGAGTTGAGAGCGCGGTGTGTCTTGGTGCCGCCTCGCGCCGCAGTAACAGCAGCAGCCGCGGTACCTAGCTGAATGTCAATGACTCTGAATATGATTACAGCCTATTCACGGATTCAGATGGGAAACTCGATAGCGGTTAATAGCCTCGGATGCGCTGAACCCTCTGAAATGGCACATGGATAACACTGTATGTGTGTGTGTGTGTGTGTGTGCATGAGCATGTGTGTTCCCGTGCAGGTACGATGTATCTGTCTTATAGAGAGAGAGACAGATATACGTTGGGATGCCAGTGTTAATTGGAGTTGGCTCAGATCCACAGATATTACCAGTTCCTTTACGCTTCATAAATCATACAAATCGATGAAAACTTTGTAGTGTGGTTGTAGTAACTATTTCTACAGTAAACTTGCACCAAATGTGGCTGTACAGAAGCCTAAATTCAATTTCGGGCTGCTCCGTTTTACCCCACAATTTAGCAGGAAATTGAAGCCCTGTCCTCCTGATCTTTCTGAGTCACCAGCCTGCCCGCATGCATCCTGTCTGTCCCCGCAGGGCAGCTGTGGGACTGGGAATTCGATCATTCGTCAAGGAATACACCAAGTTTTAGGAGATTGGCCCGTTTGGTCATGTTCCCCGTTGAGTGATGAGAACACAGACGCACAAAGTCATCCACGTGTCCCCGGTAGATCACTGGCTGTGGTGCTGCATGCTAACACTTTAGCGACACTATATTGAGTGATAGTAGGTGACTAGTGTTATCTAAAAAGTGAGAAAATGAGAACAGCAGCAGATCTGAAGCTAAATGGTTTGTAATCTTAAATGATATGCAGCTAAGACTGGCAGGCTTGTGTAAAAGAGTTGGTCAAATTTATGCACCAGAGCCAATGATCTACCAGGGACACACGGATGATTTTGGTGCCTATGCTCTCATCACTGAACGGGCGAGTTGACCAAACTCCCTCTTGACAGTGTGTGTGCGTCTCACAGGGCGAACCGGAGCCCTTCGAGGAGACCAACGTGGACCGCCTGATGAGCTCCCTGGGCTACGGCGGCGGATCCACCGGCACCGGGAACGGCAGCCTCGGGGTGAAGGCTCACCGCGGCTCCGACTCCTCCACGCTCAGCTCTCAGCCCTCCATTGACGAGGTCCGCACGCAGATGCACATGTTGCTAGGCAACGCCTTCAGCCTGGCACCTCCGGACCACGACCCCCCCTCCCCGCCGACCAAGTAAGTGTGTATTTTAATCTATTTTTCAGCGCATCCGCTTGATTATGCGCAGCGTTGTGTGGAGAGACAGGAGAGAGATGCGATATGTAACTGTAGAGTTTAAACTTACAGCTATATATAGTTTTATATATATATAGTGGAGAGAGACAGAACAAATGGAGAGAGAGGGTTAGAGTTTGGTTTTCTCTCCAGGCCGTGTTTTTATGTTCTTGTTTCTGTACCTGTCTCTCATCACGTTCCCCCGCTCTCTCGCCAACAGCCACCACCACCACCACCACCACGCCCACAGCGCCTATAACCCGTCCCACACCAGCCCCTACAGCGAGGGGGTGACCAGCGCCCCCGGCACCATGAACCACCCCTGTGGAGGCAGGCAGAGGAGCGCCGCCGGCTACGGGGACATGCACCAGTGTAGCCTGCCCAAGCCGGTGAGCACCGATGTGAGAGACTGGAGCAAGAAAAGAAGAGAATTATTCTAAGCGGCAACAAAAGGCAGATTATAGAGTTGCATATGGTGGCGAGAAGCGGGGATTTCGTGTGTGCAGAGAATCAGCAGACAATGCTGGACTGAAATTGAAAGCACTGACTCTGTTTTTACAAGTGGGTGCACAATCTATTTGCTGTTTGCATCAAGGCTGAAAACTCATTCTTTGAGCCATCGCCCCCCCTTCGTCTGTATTTCTCCTCCATGACTGAAGTGGGTTTCATATGTGAATCCCAGCTTTCAGCCGAATTCACCTGGTCACTCTATTTCAGGCCCAGATTGACAAAAGGTTTGCGCAGTGTGTTATATCACCAAAATAACTAAGTCAGAAAGCCATGCCATTCACTTAACCGTGTGCAGCGAGTGGAAAGATGCCTAATACTGCTCGTCCAAAAATAAAGCCTCTTTGAGCCTGTCATGGTCATGCTTGCGTATGTAAATTATATGTAAATCTCTTTATTTTGCCCACATAATTGTTATTTCTAGGCAAGGCTGTTCAAATCGAGATTGCACCCAATTCACTAACACTTCACAACACCAGCTTCCCCAAATTTCTGCACATATAAGATCTTTGAAATGACTCTGCGTAAAGAGTCTGTCCAGTCAGATCGTTGGTGTCAGGCAAGCAAGGGAGGGGGTTTACAGACATTTGGGCTTCAGGAGTGCACAGTTTGCTGTGCTGCAGATGTCACGTTATGTGATTTCTGGGTTTTGAAAATTCAAAGTGACCTTTTGCTGCCATTTGGGGCCACCAGCATGCAAAATTGTCTAGTGCAGCTTCAATTTGTGTGTGGGTTAGATGTACTCTCTCTGATTGGGCTTCCATCAATCCTTCTATCCCGCTCTAGTTCTTAGCATTGTGTTACCGTGCCCTGCATTGGTCCTTTGGTTGCTGCTTACAATTATGGCATTCATAACTGGTGATTTATTCTATTCTTTGCACTTAACTGTCAAGCATCTGTAGACAAGCATCAGACGAATGCTTAAGTTGTGTACTTGTGTGGCTGCTGCAGGGCTTCAGGTTCACCCAGCTTCCTGATATGGGCATCGGGTCTCCGCCCCCTCTGATCCCCTCGCGACCAGGACCGCCTCCTGGAACCTCACTACGACGGTACCACACACACACACACACACACATATGACATGACATGATGGGCATATAACTTTCATGCAAATAAGCAAAACGTTACAGACAAGGACTGCAGTAATTGTTCTGCTTTATGGGAAGTCAGTGTTAACTCAGTTAGCGGCGCTGGCTGCAACACCTTTATTGCACTGAGCATATGGCCCATAATTATATTTGGAGAGCAAATTTTGAAGAATGTGTTCATGTGCCACATTTTTATGGGCTCTTGGAACACTTCTCAGCCAATCAAAATGCAATGCTGGAGCTAATCACTGTATGATATAAATGTATAAAGTATTAGTGGAGAAGGCAGGGGAGAATATTTAGTGGAAAAATGTACAGAATGTTAATCAGCATCGTTTGAACTGAATGCCCTCCTTACCCAACCCATCTCTGCCTCTCTCTCTCTCTCTCTCTCTCTCTCGCTCACACTCTCTCTCTCACACTCTCTCATTACTGTGGGCAAGGCCCATATGTTAGTCTGCATCATTTGAACTGAGCAGCTCCTTCATTTAAATGCTGTTGCTGTGTGCACCGTGTTGCTGGGCACTTTAGCTGCAGAGATTGATTGACTGTTCAGCTTGCTTGGGTTTGCATGGTGGGGCGGGTTCGCCATCTTGTGGTGAATAAGAGGATAATACTTGCGAGCAGTGGAGCAGTGAAGAACCTTTTCCAGCAGTGATGTGCTGCAGGCTGCCCGAAACAAACTGGAGAAAATACAAAAAGAGTCGCTGCACAAGCATTGCTCTAACGAAAATTATCATGTAGATATTTCAGACATCAATTAGATATAATTTAGGATTTATGGTGTTTGACTGAGGCTGCTATGTTGGTATTATAATCCTCAAATTATTACTAATTTTGTTTTAAACCCGAGCTGTGGGTGTGTGACCGTTATTTTTGCCGGAAAACCATGAGTAGAAATGTTTCAGTAGTTAATAACCAGTCATCTCATGTCATCCATCAGATGCTTTGTGTCTTGCTCGCAGTGCAGCATTTTAATTAGTATGCACTGTGAGACATGAGCTGAGAGAGAAAGTGGGCACAGTGCATTAAGACACCGGGGCTCTGGGACTGACATCATTCTGTCCTCTGGGCCTCTACCACAGAGTAACACGCAGCCAGTGTTTCCAAATGGGCAGGGATGGATGTCGCACTGTAGAACCATTATGAGAAGATTAGGGCGAAGATTTGTCTTGTCTTGACGTAACCGGACTGAAAACGCAAACTTGAAATGAACTCCGAGAGAAATAACCTTCTTGGTAATGATCGGTTGCAACGGATTACGAAAATATGTACCGCAAGATTCTAGTGTGACTGAAATGCTCATTTATAGTCATATCACAATCACGCCTGGCTGCCTGCATGTAGAGTATAACCGCATGTACAGTGATTCACATCTCTGCCTCTCCTCTCTTCTTCTGTGGAATAACACAGTCCTGTAATACTGCATTTGTCTTATATCCTTAATAGGCAGAGTATGTGAAAATATCAGTCGGTGCATGCCAGGTTTATCTTGCTAGACACTTTAATAACACTGAAAGTACTGTGTGCATATACCTAACAAAATACGATGAATCAACCTCTCCTCGTTTTTTCCATGCACTCTATGTACAGTATATTCAACTTCTGTTTTGCCTTTATAAGTAATGTTAGGTACTGATATCTTATATCCTTGTGTGCAATTTAATGAGGGATGAAAGGGGATATCATCTTCCCTTCTTCCCTACACAAATTAAAACATTCAATTTCAAAATCACTGATTAGAGTGTAACAGTTTCATATCTCCCTTCCCCATCCCCACTGACTTCCTCTTCTCAAATCCACCCTATACAGAATATATGGAACTCCACTTTTGAACTAGAGTGTCCACTACTGTAAATGGCACACACTAAATCATGTAATTGTATGAGTGTTTATCGTCTAGTTTATAGTGTAGCAGTTTAACATGTCTCCCTCCTCTCCTCCCCACAGCTCCACCCCAGATGTGAGTCTGAAGCCTCGTGTGTCGGAGGCCTCAGACCTGCAGGGCCAGCAGCACAACGGCGCCCCCTACCTGCCGCTGTCCAGAGCCCCCTTCCCTGCCGTCACTGTCGACCAGTCCATCACCACCTACTCAGGTGTGTGTGAGAGAGCAAGAAAGAGAGTGAAAGACCAGAAACTTCATTCAGTTTCCATGATAGTCTGGTTAAACTAAACCCTTCTGCGCGTCTTGCAGGAAACCCAATGACAGCAGTCTACGCCATATCAGCCAATCGCCCGGGTTACTCAGACTACTTCGTCATGTCACCGCCCTCCTCGTACCGCAGCCCCTCCTGGATGTCCTACCCCCCCGAGCCCGAAGACCTCCCGCGGCAGTGGAACGACACACCGGTGAGAGACACACACACACACACACACACACACAGTTCTAGTTTGAGTTTTCTTTCTGCAAGAGCATCACTGTGTGAGTCTCCAGTCTGAACCAGTTCCTCCACCTCTCCCTGCAGAACTCGCGTCATCTGGAAACCATCTGCTGAAGTCAATCTGTCTCTGACACTGAGTGGAAACAGCGGATAGCTTGGTGAGTCACTTAGTCTCAATACTGATGTTTTATATTGATAGTATAGAGAATTTTTTGTTTGCTTGTTTTTTATTTCATTTTCCAACAGTTTCATAGTGTTGGAGTGTAATGTATATATATACATAAAGACAGTAGATGTTGGGTACATTTGTTGTAGATAATAACATTCAAAAACTTTCTAAATGATTTGGATCTTAATTCAAAGATGAGTTTTATGTAAAATACACCCATTTTATCGGCCTATATCGGTTTGCCGATGTCATATTTGTCTACATGATTTCTGGGTAATGAAGTCCTCAAAATTCAGTAACCTCTCAGCCACAAACATGCATTACTTTCAGCTTTATGAACTTTATAATAAAAGTATTTGTATAGCGCTTTCTCTAAAAGACAAAGCTTATAAATTGTTTTTCATGTCTAAAAATGTGTTCTAAGAAGTCATTTAAAAGATGATTTTGCTTCTGAAAATCCTGGGGAAAGTTGTTCCAGAGTACAGGCGCCCAGAGAGCCCAAAACATGATCAGCGTTAAGTCTGGAGTTCAGATCTCAGACCAGCCCGAGGCTACCGGCAGAACTCAGACAGGATCAAAAGTCTGCTGTGGTGCTTGGAGGCAGAACTGCCAATGCCTTCACTGGACCAGTAAAAAACTGAAAATCAATTCTAACTGGCAACCAGTGTAGGGTTTGGAAAAACATGAGATGATGTGGACTCTTCAGCTGTATTTTCTAACTCTAAGTATGTCGGCTGTTCAAAACTTTTCTAATATGTGAGTCCATGTGAGTACGGTGCTTTGCCATTTGAATATGATCCAATTCATTTAAGGAAGTGGGGTTATTTCAACTTCAAAATGAGTTACATATATATATCAGTGTATCACATGGTATCAGCTATGTTGCATACACCAGGAAGTTCCCAGCCTGTACTGCCTTGAATCTACACCCTCCAACTTCAGTAGTGACATCTGGAACATCATTCATCTTAAAATGTAGAACAGACGTTTTGACTGGATGAACCTACCAGACATATAAATGATCATTAACAGTAGCTTCTGAGTGCACTCACAACTGTACTGTACGTCTCACTTGAGCAGGATATGTCACTTTCTTCTCCTCCAGGTGTCCTCTGGATGGACAGAGGGCCTCCCTCTCACTGAAAACTCTCTGGAGCTTTATCCACCCACCTTCACTCTCTTGGCCCGGCCTTTCCCTAATTTCATTCAGCTTTTAACCCACGCCTCACCTGAGTGTACCTCCCTCCTTTCCTCAGCTGGCCTGGCCTTGACTTCAATTGGCCCTGTCTATGTTCTCTTGGCCCACTTCAACTCCCAACTCCAACTCTTCTTCATCCCCCAGCCTGCCCAGAACTCCTCTGCTCCATTAGTCCCTGTACCTAGTCCAAGCTCCTCTGCATTCTCCTTACCAATGCAAATCAGCCATAACTGACTCTCTCTGTTTCTCTCTCTCTCTCTCTCTCTCTCTCTCTCTCTCTCTCTCTCTCTCTCTCTCTCCTCTCTCTCTCTCTCTCTCTCACTCTCTCTCTCACTCTCTCTCTCTCTCTCTCTCTTTCTGCTCCCTGAGCCCCTGGCCTCTTCGGCCCCTTACTGGCCCCTCAGGGCCCCCTATTACTATCTGTATGTAGACTGCCTCCTCTGTGGTGACCCCCTAGGCACCTCCACCTTACAGCAAGAGGCTCCTCACACTCCTGAGCTGAACTGAACTGAGCTGAACTGAACTGAGCTGAGTCGGGTGAAGCTGCACTGCGCTGCCTTGCTGAACAGCAGATCTGGGATCAGGAGGGCATTGTGAGCGAACAGGGCGAGTGCAGTGCAGGCACAGTGTGAATAGAACAACCTGTCAGCGACTTTGGGCCCCAGCCATCATCGTACAGTAACTGCCATCCGCCCAGCAGACGATGGCACTCAGCGCCGCATTATCGTTTCGGTAGTGCCCCAGCCATGGCCAGTAGTCTATCCCTTGTTTGAACTGGATCGGACCGGACCGTACTGGACTTTAAGGTCCACCGTGAGGCCAACGAAGCTGGACTGACTTAAAACTGTGTTTTTTTTTTTTTTTTTGACGAATCCAAATTCCTATGTAAACCTTCTACAGCCGGTTAATATGTGTATTTTAAACTTCAGTGAAAAAAAAAAACCTAAGGAAAAGATCAGAAAAGAACAAAAAAAACCAACAAAACAAACCTAAATCTCTTGTCTTGAGCTGTCTCAATTTCAGTTTTGGGATATTTGTGTGCTTTGTCTTTTACTTTTGTGCATTGATTATTTTCAATGGATTACTGTACAAAAAAAGATGTAGTGAGTGTTTCTCCTCCACTCACCTTATTTCAAGGCAAAAAAATATATACGTTCGGAAAAAGCAGAGAAAAACGGCGGCTTCGACGTGCGTTGATGACGATGATGATGATGATGACGACGATGGCATTTCTGTACTTTTAAAAGAATTACTTGTTTACCTTTTTCCTTCATGGGATTCAGCAATGAAAACAAGAATTAGTCACTATGTTCTGTCGGTCATCTGATTATGACGTTTTTGTCTGCTAACCGTTGCGCAGACCTGGGTCAAAAATACAATATGAAATCCGTTTCAAATACATTTCTGTGGGTAAGACGATGGCACTGATGCTGACCCATACAACAAATGTATGACCTCTGATGTGTGCGATCACAACTGATTTCAATCCTGGTTTGACTCAGGTCTGTTTCGACGATGTGAATCACACCAGTATTCTTAAAAAAAAAGGTTCTTTTACTTGAAAAGGTGTCTACTGTATTCTACTGTATAAGGAGATTTGACTTTTGGATTATTTTGGACTTGATGAGATGGGTTTGGTGGAGTTTTTTGGTTGCTGGACTAAGGTGTCGTACTGTTCCGAGAGAGTTGCCGGGCCTGGATGGGCCGTACATTTAACAAGTAGATGTATTACTGTATATAGCAGATGATCTATTGAAGAGATTTATGCAAGTACTGTGGGAGGGATGCTTTGCTCGATATTGTTCTGATGCCATTTTTCTTCCGTTAAGTCATCCGTTTGTTTTTCACGCTGAAAGACGGTCAAGACTGTTTTTCAATTTCCTAGACTTTCTGTCATCCGGATCATCTTCTTCCACACGCATTACCAACACAACCCATAATATATTACAGATGGTATATTACAGAGCGAGGCAGGCGGTGAGTTTGTTGCTAGGCAGATCTTACCCTGCGTTTATACGTTTGAGCAAAGTCACTATAGCCATAATAGCCTAAATAGTGCAATGTTTTAACACGGAGAATGTCACAAAGTCTAAATTCTATTTAGCCTCAGTTTTCCGGAGAGAACTGAAACCCTGTAAGCACACTGTATATGTAAGGCTCCACATCATGTAGATGGTACAACAGGAGACTATAGCCATATATTACCTTCAAGTGGAAATCAAACAGCTAAGATATACAGTGTTCCCAAGTATTAAGGCGGGCATTCCTAATGGAATCAAAACCAAATAATAGAGTATATTAGATTTGAATTGTAGCTGATGCAGGGCAGGGAATGAGACAGAGTTTATATAGAGATGTAGTAGTGCAATGTAGAGATAGGATACTAATTACTATGAATTATCAAATGAGCACTTTCATAAACATCCCAAACCTTAGAAGAATCAGCAGAATCAATGCAAAAATGCTGTTGTATAGCATGCAATACTCAGATTCTATATATATATAGGAGAATAATGACCTTTTCAGCCCAGTCCACAACTGCAATTGGCATGCATAATCAGTTAGTGTCTGCAAATGAGACATCATGCGTTGCTACCTGGGGCTGAAATCCTTTGAAAGTCAACTTTTTTTTTTGTATTTTTCTACTAAATTATTAATCGCATATTTTGGAGGCTCTAGATTTCACGGCTTCAAACGCAAAAAAAAAAAAATCCGAGGGAAATATCAAAGTGTCAGCTACACCTAAATACAAAGGCATATTCAGAACGTGTCAAATTAAGGCAGAGTCTCGTAAATAACGGAGATAACTTGTCATCATCTTCTTCTTCTTCTTCCAGGCTCAGGCGGTTTCGTTTGAGATTCCATCCCCCCCTTTTTCTAAATGTAGGCCTGCGCTTGATAAATATTAGATGTGGATATTTAGGGAAAAGCAAAGCAGGAGGTATGAGTTGTGCCGGAGTGTATCGAGCACAAAACGGTGCTATCGGTGCTCTGAATCATCACCGCCATTTACCGGAACCTGCAGCCACCGTCACACTTTAAATCACAGTTAGCACCCCATTCATCTTTTCTATTACTTTCATTTGAATCCATGGGAAAGAGAGGAGGAGGAGGGGGGTGAGGGGGGTGGGGTTGATTTGTAAGCAGTAATATAACAAGGAGTTATTACTTAAAAAAAAAAAAAAAGAGTCGATGCATTATATAAGTTGATGTGCAATGTGTGTGCTTTCGAGAAAACGGGTTAGCGGCGAGACGCGTTTCTTTTGAAGACGGGACCCCCGGGATGTCATTTTTATTCTGCCGTTTGAGCCACGTCATGACGCCGTGATGTCACGACGGCGCCGATGATGTCACGCGGTCGTCCTCCCCCCGCGAGCGGCGGCGACGATGAATGCTGTTGGATGTAGTTATGCAGATAACTTTTATGGTGAATTCAAACAATAAAGATGAATTGCAATTCCGTGGGCCTCTCTCTTTTTGCTTGGGTGTGTGAGCGCGTGTGTGTGTGTGTGTGTGTGTGTGGTTGTGATTTTTCAGATGTGAGTGTATGTATCTTAATGTATGTTATATTTGTGCCATAACAACATTGATGTATTATCCATATTATCCAATTAGTGAACTTTTCATTTGCTGCGGTTTTCCACCACTAGAGGGAGGCAGACACATATATTTCTCCCTCGTCTCCACTTCTTCTTCACTGGTAGTTACAGTGTCAGATTATAGCTGATATTGATTTTAGATTTTTCACTTCAGCTTCTAAAAATATGTATAGAAAGTAATCCATAGCAGCTGTTGTCTATCCTCATTTCTGCTGTTTTCTGCTGGCAGCCAAGTGCAAAAGAAGCAACACACACACTCTGTTTTCAGGTAAGACAGTGGCATCATGAATAAAACATGAGGTCTCAGTCTTGTAAACTGCAGCAGAACACAGAGATGTGTCCCTGCACTGACTTTTGCTTGTGAAGCCGCTTGATTTTGACCTGAGGAGATGATAAAACATCATTTCTTGAGATCCACTGTTTTTGGAAAAACTTCAATCTGGGTAATTTAGGTTTTTATTGCACTTAAAATGATACCAAAGACAAGTTTCCAGGGCTTTTTGGGGGCAAATTCTCTCCTCTCCTCTCCTCTCCTCTCCTCTTCCTCTCCTCTCCTCTCCTCTCCTCTCCTCTCCTCTCCTCTCCTCTTCCTCTCCTCTCCTCTCCTCTCCTCTCCTCTCCTCTCCTCTCCTCTCCTCTCATCTAATGTACTTAAAATGAAGCCAAAGACTAGTTTTTGGGCTTTTTGGGCACTCTCCTCTCCTCTCCTCTCCTCTCCTCTTCTCCTCTCCTCTGCTCTCCTCACCTCTGCTCTTCTCTTCTCTTCTCTTCTCTTCTCCTCACCTCTTCTCTCCTCTCCTCTCCTCTCCTCTCCTCTCCTCTTCTCCTCTCCTCTCCTCACCTCTTCTCTTCTCTTCTCTCCCCTTCTTTCCTCTCCTCACCTCTCCTCTGGCTTTATCAGCGAAACCCCGCTGTCGCTCACCCTGAACGATACAGTCGGAGGGGGGTGGGGGGGCGAAGGGCCTCTTTGCAGAGTGTGAAATGAAGCTCAACATGATGTAAAGGGCTTTCTCAGGCTTTGCCGGCGCTCTGTGCAAACAGGGAGCAGCTTGCCTTTGTGCTTGCTCAGGTGCCTTGTGTTTGCGATATTCCTCATCCTGTCTTGGCTTTGGTTGACTTGTCTGCTCTGCTAATCCCTGCGCTCTCATGCAGGGGCTTGATGTTATACTCAGCTAAAAGCCGCCGGATTCGCCCAGAACAGCATCTTTAGGCCAGCAGTTTCCCCAGCAGCTGTCTGTGTGTGTGTGTGTGTGTGTGTGTTTGTGTGTGCATGCATGTGTGTGTGTGTGTCTTATTGGACAATGCTGTCTCAGCTCCGTGCCATCGGCCTGTGTGGTTTGGTCCAGTGTAATGAGAGATATTTAACGGCTCTACACACTTATCTCTCTCTTTCTCTCTCTCTCTTTCTCTGTGTGTGTGTGTGTGTGTGTGTGTGTGTGTGCGCTTAATTTCTCTTGTCAGTAATTAATGGCTAATCTCCCTAAGTCAAACAAATGGGAATTAAAAGAGCGGGCTACTCAGCCGAAGATCAGAGCATGATTTCAGGGCTTACACCGCTCGGAGGAATTAGATAGGCACACACACACATGCACACACATGCACACACACACACACACACACACACTGTGCTCCACGCTATTCAATTCAACGAGCGAACTGGGAGCACGCACAACAACAACAGTAACCCCCGACGCTTGTTCAGCGTTGTCCGAGTCACGCCTGTGTCAAGCCACAGCTTTGGTTTTTATTCCGGTGCCGCGTCTCTCTGCGGCTGCCATTATCTAATATGAGGGAGAGAGACAAATAGAGAGGAGGAGGAAGGGGAGGGGAGGGGAGGGGAGGGGGGGGGGTCATAAGAGAAAGAGAGCAAGAGCGATAGAGCAGCAGGAGAAAGAGAGAGAGAGACAGAAAGAAAGAAAGAGAGGGGGACTGTTTAGCCAGTGTTAATTAAGTTTGGACAGGCTCTCCAGGGAACCATTATGAAAGTCTTATCTGCTAATAGGAAAAAGAAGACACTGTAATTACAGTTCTATATACAGTATTGTGGAGAGGGGAGGGGGAGGAGTGAAAGTGGAGAGAGGAGAAGCAGAGGGTAAGGAAATGGAGAAGTGAGGGGGGGAGGAGAGGAAGGGAAGAGAGAGAGGAAAAGGAGGGTGAAGGATGTATTGTTCATAGAAGTTTTTGGGAGGTTGGCCCGTTAAGTGATGAGAACACAGACACCAAAGTCATTTATGACTAACACTTTAGCTACACTATGTTGAGATAGCCACTAGCATTATCCAAAGGAAGAAGAGCTTTTAGTAAGAAGTTGTTCGCATTTTTTATTATGTGGCCTGTAGATTCATAAATTTAAAAAATGAAATGTCATTAACTCAATATAGCTGATGTAGCCAGGTTTATTTTTTGGAACTATCTCAGGTGAGCAGCCACATATTCATCCACTGTGCAGTGATTTTTTAGCTGTAAACAGTCTCTCAGCGGGCACCACCTTCACTTCCTACGGAAACAGGGAAAGTAGTCCCGGATAGCTGAACTATTATTTTTGTATCATTTTTTGTGTAAATTCATTAATGAACACACAACTGCCAGACTTAGAGCTGCTATATGTTCTCATTTTCTCACTTTTGAGATAATGCTAGTCGCCTACTATCACTCAGCATAGTGTAGCTAAAGTGTTAGCATGGAGCACCAGAGATCTACTGGGGACACATGGATGATGTTGGTGTCTGTGTTCTCATCACCCAAGTGTATTCCTTTAACTTCCATTGGGTCCCATTATAACGAGAGCCAACATATTTTTATTAGCTTGGGACCCAGGATGAGTCTACAGCTTTTATATTTGCATCCGGGACAATGAAGCTTTATGGAGCTAAGGTAGAGAGAACTGAAACTAATAACCTGTTTTTAATGTCATGTACATCTGCAAACTCACTAAACACAGATACAGGTGATCGCCAGTAGATGGCACTGTGTGATGCACATTTGGAACTGTGACTACCCCCCCCTTCCCACACACACACACACACACACACACCAAAAAAATCCTCCAAAAAGTGTAAATCCTGCTTACATTGTCACTTCACAATGCATACAACTCAGAACATGCAATGAATTAGATCCGCTTTTATTAGATTAGATGCCAGATGCCTTTTTCTTATGCACAGCAACATGTATTCTTCTGTAAAACAAACCCCCAAAACATGTCCATGTGTTACAAAACCTGCTCTCCACACAGGAGCCAAGTGCCTCCAACAGGTCTATTTCTTCGAAGGTGGACAGCAATTGTGTCATCATGCGTCATTATCCGGTGCTTGAGTGGGTGTAATATTCCCCCCCGGGGGTCAGAGAACTCGCTCCAGACGCAGACAGCTGTCACACACATCACACTCCAGAATAGCCACACGGAGACAGGGAGGAGAGGGTTTTACAGGCTATAGGACATCAGGGGGCGATTTGAAGGGGGGGAGGGGGGGGGGGGGGGGGGACAAAGGCAGATGGCACTTTTCAACACAAATTACTAACTTGCATCCCCTTTGAAACTACTGTGCAGAGTTGGTGGAAATTATGAAGGAAGAACCGCCATTTACTTGCCAACCATCAACCGCCCGCCCACTGACTGACAACATGCTACAGTCAATCTATCCATCCCGGTGACAGAGTGATGTACACCGGGGCTATTTTCCCATGGTCCCCCCCCCCGCCCCCAGGGGCCTCCCTCCGCCCCCCTCTCTCTCTCTCCTCTAACCGCACACACGCACATTATCTCTTCATTTGTCACTCCGTTCCTCCACCTCTCCCGCTCTATCTATCTATCTATCTAGCACTGTAACACTTCATTTTTCTTCCCCTCTATTTTTGTGTCTGTCCTCAGCTGCGGGCTGCCGCGGCGCTCTAACGGCGAGTGCTGAGTGCGACCGCGTCGACGGGGGTGTCAAGTCATTAGGTGCCTCCAACCCGCCTGCCTGAACATGTGCATGGGTTCACACGCACGCACACACACACACACACACACATACACACGTCGCTTATGCCGCTTCTGTCGGACTGTGTTTACGGAACAAATAGATTTATGACAACTAAAAGAAAAAATCATTGTTATTATGACTACATTTTTTTTTCCATTTACACACTAAATCCTAGACACCAACATTCACATTCATCCACCTGACTTGCATGTCTTTGGACTGTGGGAGGAAAACACAGATAGTTCATGAAAACTTTTCCATTCGCTGTTTTAAACACTGAGTGTCTGGTAGCTCTTTCCTGGGAAAATCCTCTGCCACACAGGAAGTGATGAGCTTTATGTTTCTGGTTTGTTTGGAATAACTAGAAGAAGAACTGGGTAGTTAGCATGAGCAGTGATAGCCACCATGGCTGAACAGACAGAGAAAAGAGAAACTCAAACTGCATCAACAGCAAATCCAAGGAGAAAGACGTCACAGTGCTGGACACACTGTTTGATTGACAGGTGATCTCTGAAGAGCAGAGCAGAAACACCACAGTGATGAGCGCTGAGCAACAAAGATGGAGACTAAATTGATACAATTCCTTGTACACCCAAAATTAATCAAATTACAGTGTCAAACATAAATATGCACTTCCATCCTGTAGAGAAAATGTCACCTTTTCATTTAAATTAAAAAGAATAGGAACCATAATTTATCCAACATTGTATATATATATCAACATCAATAGAATACAGTGTCATCAGCATAAAAATACAAGTTCACACAGAAAAGCTGCTACTCTATGTATTACTTCATACATCGGGTATTTTCAGCCAAGCAATCTGAGTGGCCAAAGATGCATTCCAGCCATGCTGATAATTCCCATAAAGTTCATACAAAGTTTGAGTTCACACAGCTAACCTCCAGTTCATTGTTAATGGAACAGCTGCAGACTGATACAACAGATTAGAGCCTGGGCTCTCTGGGTTCTAGTTTTGAAAGAGAACGGTCACTGTTCACAAATACAGATTAGACTATAACATGAGAGGGCCTTTTATTAACTCTTTAATTCAGTGATATTCCCTATTAAATATCATAGCATAGTGGTTTATTTCTGAATGCTGAAATGAAACAATTTCAGGTACATAGGCTAAAGTTTATAGACAGATTGTTTCAGTATTAGCAGTAACAGTAGTAGTAGTAGAAGTAGCAGTAGTAGGAGCAGTAGTAGGAATAGCAGTAGGAGTAGCAGTAGCAGTAGTAGGAGCAGCAGTAGGAGTAGCAGTAGGAGTAGTAGTAGTAGCGGAGTAGTAGTAGTAGTAGTAGTAGTAAAAGTAGTGGTAGTAGTAGTAGGAGGAGTAGTAGTAGTAGTAGTAGTAGTAGCAGCAGTAGTAGTAGTAGTAGTAATAGTAGTGGTAGTAGTAGTATATTTAGTAAGACTTTATGACATTTGCAATCCTGGAGATAATTTAGCAGTGGAAGCCATCTTGGACTGTGTGGCACTACCAGCTTATTACTTCAGTCAGAAGCAGTAAATTGTCTGCCCATCACTGCTCCCATGACCCAACATGAACAGGAATAAACTCAACCATGACGCCTGAGAATTACCTCCTATCAGTTTGACTTTAGTGGCCACACTGCATTTTGTGCTTTGACAAGTTATTTCTACCAGCAGCTCTGTGTTTCCCACAGGACCCTGTGCTGTGACCTTGACATTAAACTGAACCCACAGGGGGAAAAGGAACCTTTCATGCATGTACTGCACTGCTTTTTTCTGCTGTCTTGTAGCAGTAGCTGCCAAACTCTTGTTTGGCATGCACCATGATCGGAAGAAAAAGGGTTTTTTTGTGCACTCGTGTGAGATGGAATGACAATAAAGTTAGAATAGAGTAGAATAACCAGAAGGTCACAGGTTCGACCCTCTGGTGCTCTAAAGTCCCTAAATCTCCCATGATTCCCACCAGAAGCACGCCTAGTGAAATTGATGCACTAATGATATTGTATGGTAGGCTGTGTGGAAACAAAAACATCCACCAAATGGCATTTATTATGATATATTACTATTATAATTATGACATTCCTAAATAGTTGAGAATAACTAAAGACTGTGGTCCCGTAACTGTAGTATGGATTGACCTGCATCCTCCACTTCCAATGAGAGGCAAGATGATCAGACTGTCACACACACACACACACTCCCACACCTCTGTCTCTCTCCCTCCCACTGTCCCAGTGTTCCGGGGTGACGGGGGCCTCCATGATGTATTTCCACGCCGGCTAAGCTAATAATGCCGAGCGAGGGAAAACAGCTCCGACTGCCAGAACGCGGCATGAAGGAAAAAGAAAAACAACTACTGCCAGTAATGAGGGATTTATTACAGAGGAGAGTGGCTTTGTGGTGTGTGTGTGTGTGTGTGTGTGTGTGTGTGTGTGTGTTGGTGTGTGTGTGCGTGTGTGCTTTAATAGCCAGCAGAAACACAAACACAAACAAACATTCAGATGGATTAAGAGAGGAAACAAGGCCCCATAATTGCAGGAAGGGGGTAACCGTGCAGCGTAAGTGGATTCCTCTGGAGGGAATAAACGAATTACATCCAAGTGCCACAGCTCCCCTCTGAACCACATGAACTCTGTGTTTGTTTGTCCCGCTCGTAAGCCTCTCTTCTCTTAGTCTGTCCCCCTCTGCTGCTTCTTCTTCTTTCTTCTTCTTCTGCTCTTTCTTTTCTTCCTCTCTGGTTGTGTCAGACTGGCTGTTTCTGGCTCTTTCTGCACACCTCTCTCTCTCTCTCTCTCTCTCTCACACTGTCTCTCTGTTCCGTTCCTGTCGAGAGGGCAGCGATATAGCAGTGACACGAGCACATTCGGTTTCGTGACTGGTAAAGAAGACAGACAGAAAGTGCGAGACGGAGAGAGAGAGAGAGAGAGAGAGAGAGAGAGAGAGAGAGAGGGAGGGAGGGAAGGAGAGATGTCATAGCAACAGTAATTAGAGCTGGTAATACGGTTAACAAAGACAAAAAAAACAAAAAAAAACTCCAGGTACTGCATCAAGAGGAGACAGTAATTATAATAAAGTGAAACGGTTTCATGGCGTATCGTGCATCATAAATGCGAAACAACGCAGCCCCCCAGGTGCCCATCAAAAGTTTTTAATTAAGCAGTCTCATGCAGAAAAGATCGTTCTCGAGCCGTTCTGAAAGTTCCCGAAGTTTATGAAAGCCTGTCGTAGATCAAACTAATTAGATGAGGAACTTGCAATTTGGCTGAAAGTTGCTTACTTGTTTACTTAATTACAAATCTACCCACTAACTAATTCACTTAGTCACTCACCTACATACCGATTTACTTCTCACTTTCTCACTATGTACTTATTACTTACTCACTAACTCACTAACTTTGTCACCTGTTTGCTGAATTACTTACTTCATCACTAACATCCTTATTCATGTGCTCACTCACTTTGTCACTTAGGTTCTTACTTGCTTAAATCCTCTCATACTCACTCACTCGCTCATTTTTGCACTTATTTTATACTCACTCACTCCCTGACTTGCTCACGTTCTTTCTAAATTACTTGCACACTTACGTACTTGATTGATTGATTGATTGGGTTTAAAAGGGTACAAACAACAATAGAACCCAGAGGGTAACACGTAAAAGCATACTTAATCACTTTTCCAACATGGTTCTCGATGGTATACAAAATCAGAACAAAACAATACACAAAAACTATACAATATGACAGTGAAAACAATAGAACTTTAATCCATATAACCTCTAATGAGATACAATTCCTGAAAAACTGTTTTGCATTTTGTATACAATCCCGCCTGCAAATAGTAAGTGCCAGTTAAAAAGTAGGGGAGACCGATGGTTGTAACATGGGGTTCCTTGTAACAGCACCATTTCCACCAATCAGGGATAAGCTAGAGTCACATGATCACTACTGTGATCTAAACATCCACTTCCTTCCTGATCTCACATGTGCAGTTTCATGGCTGTGTAAGCAAAACTGCAGATATTACACAGATTTGAATGAATGAATGAATGAATGAACTTTATTTTGGTTGTTCACATTAAAAAAAAAACCTGTACATTTCTCTAGATTAAAATTATTATAACCAAAAAAGGGTTGGGCAGAAGCAATGCTTTTTTTTTTTTTTAGCCCACCCTGTACATTACATCAAACAACTCAACACACTTTCAAACAATTTTTTTTTTTTTTTTTTTTTCCCCCATTATGCTCACATTCCTCCATAACAATATGTAAATTATATTCTTTGTTCAATTAAACAAATTCATTACTTATTAATGAAACACATAAATTATTCAATTAGTCTCACAATTAATATTTATTAATAATTTCCCATTTTAAAGATTTTTTAAATTTTGACAGAGTACTTATTAACTTGAATTGATCACTGAGATCATTCCATAGTTTTACCCCGACAACTGAAGCACATCTTTGTTTGACATTGGTTCTTATTTTACTTGTTTCAAACCGAAGCAAACCTCTTAAACTATAATGCCCTCTTCTTAATTTGAAGAGGGATTGAATGCTCATGGGGAGGCTCCTATTCACAACTCGAAACAGAATTTCCATCAATTTTACCCTAACTATATCCATAAATTTGAATTGTTTGGATTTTATAAAAAGCCGACTGGTCGATTCTCGGTATCCAGCGTTATTTATTATTCTTATCGCCCTATTTTGTAATTTAACTATTGGGTCTAGATATGTTTTGCAAGCATTTCCCCAAATTTCCGAGCAATATGATAAGTACGGCATCACAAGAGAGGAGTACAATATATGCAGACACTTTGTTTTCAAAAAAGTTTTAGTTTTATAGAGTATACCAATGGTTTTTGATAATTTACTCTTGATGTACTGTATATGTGGTTTCCAGCAAATCTGGTGATCTATTATTACCCCTAAAAACTTAGTTTCATAAACTCGTTCTATTTCAGTTCCATTCAAACACAATGTTACATTAGAATTTTTCTCACGGGATCCAAAAATCATAAATTTTGTTTTCTTTTCATTTAAAAATAACTTATTAAGGTCAAACCAATTTTTTAAATGATTCAATTCCATTTCTACATTCAAGATTAACTGATTTAGGTCCTGTCCTGAGCAGAATAAGTTTGTATCATCTGCAAAAATAACCATCTTCAATAGTTTAGATACGTTACAAATATCATTCAAATAAAGGATAAATAATTTTGGTCCCAAAACAGAACCTTGGGGGATGCCACAAGATACATTTTTTTGAAGTGATACGGTGCCATTAATTTGTACATACTGAAATCTGTTATTTAAGTAGCTTTGTAACCAACTATTGACCACACCCCTTATCCCATAGTATTGACACTTAAAAAGTAAAGAATGATTGATAGTGTCGAACGCTTTTCGCAGATCAATAAATATCCCAGTAGCACTTTCTTTGTTGTCAACAGCTGTTGTTATGCTCTCCATAAAATCCATCACTGCTAAAGATGTAGACCTATTGCTACGAAACCCATACTGTTGATCATTTAATATACTGTATTTTTCTAGAAAGTTGTCCAGTTGTTTAACAAACAGTTTTTCTAGTATTTTGGAAAACTGATCTAATAATGAGACGGGCCTGTAGTTTGTTACCAGCTGCTTATCTCCATTCTTGTAGATTGGAAGTACTTTAGCCAGCTTCATTTTCTCCGGAAATGTTCCTGTTATAAAAGATCTATTGCAGATGTAAGTCAAAGGCTTAACTATACATTGAATCACTTGTTTGATCAGTGACATGTCAATATTGTTACAATCTGTTGACCTCTTATTCTTACATTTCCTGACCACTTCTAGAACATCACTCTCACACACAGCCCCAAGGAACATTGAATTTTGATTAGTAGTTATATCTACATTTGTCACTGCCACCTGGTTTTGTTGTAATTCTTTTGCTAGATTAGAACCCACACTAACAAAAAAATTGTTAAATTCATTTGCAATATCTTGTACGTTCTCAACTCTTAAACTATCATTTTTAACAATATATGTTGGTAACGTTTGAAAGTTGTGTTGGTCAATCACCTCTTTAATTACATTCCAAGTGGCTTTAATATTAGTTTTATGTTTTTCCAGCAATATACTGTAATAATTCTGCTTTTGCTCTCTAATAATGGTTGTCAATCTATTTCTATATTGTTTATACTTATATTATTTTTCCTTTGTTCGATGTTTTATAAAATCTTTGTATAACTGGTCTTTCTTTTTACAAGCTTTTTCCAGACCTTTTGTTATCCACAAATTCTGCCTACTTTTAGGTTTTACTTTAATTTTCCTCACTGGACAGTAATAATCATACAATGACATAAATATATCAAGAAATGCATTATAGGAATCATTTGTATCTTCAACATAAACCTCTTTCCAATCATGATTATCAAGTTCAGCTTTAAAGGCCTTGATTGTTTCTGGTGTTCTCACTCTCTGTAACTTATAATCACATACTTTATTCATCTTCAACTTATGCTCAAACACTGCAAAAACAGGCAAATGATCACTTATGTCTGTCAGTAGCAATCCACTTTTAACCGTCTTCTCAGTTATATTAACAAAAATATTGTCAATTAGCGTAGCGCTATCCTTAGTTATTCTACTGGGTTTTGATATTAAAGGATATAGTCCCAAACTGAACATATTGTTGATAAAGTCTGTTGTTTTTAAATGCTCACATGATTTCAACAAATCAATATTGAAGTCCCCACATACCAAAAGACCCTTGCTATTATGCTTGGAATATAACTCTGAGATTATCCTATTAAACTCATCAACGCATGATCCAGGAGTTCTATAGATGCAGCTAATTAATATATTTTTTGCTTGTTCATTTCTGATTTCAACAGTAACACATTCCATCAAGGCATCCACAGACATTGTCATTTCTTGAATGATCTTGCATTTTAAACCCCTTTTCACAAACAGGGCAACTCCGCCCCCCCTTCTGTTGACCCTGTTTTCGTGAAATAAATCATAACCTTCTAATTCAATGTCCTTTTTGTCATTACCTAACCAGGTCTCTGAAACTGCTACAACACTAAATTTAAATTTAAATTGGTGTAAATAATCTTTGATTTTGGCAAAGTTTCTATAGAGACTCCTACTGTTGAAATGGATCATAGAAAAATGTTCATCTGTTGCTGTGATGTCATCTTCAGAATAATATCCACAGTCCAAATTAAGCTTCTCAGATAGGTATCCATCAGGATCAATGTCTTTTTCTAACTCATAAGGCTTATAATCATAAGACTCAAAAGCCTTAAAGTCTGTAAGATCTTCTATTTTTCTAGTTTTTCTTTTAGTTTACTTCCTTTTCTTTTCATGAGTCATTTTCACCACATCAAGTAGTAATGTCATTTAAATTTCTCCAAGTCTTTCATTTCTCTTATTGTAATTACTTTGGCTTGCTCTGGTGTTCCGTTTAGTTTGATCATTACTTTACAGTTCCTTGTCCATGTATCCTGAATCCTCTTCTGTTTCCTCAAAAACCTTGCCTCACGTGCAATTTCTGCATTTTTTCTTGTGAGGTGTTCATTTACATAGACACCTGTACCCTTGAGCTTCTTTGTTAACTTTAACAGCTCCACTTTGTGTTTGCGGTTTACAAATCTTAGAAGGATCTTTGGGATGTTGCTCCGTTTCTGAGGAATAGTGTGACAGGCTGATATGTTTCTGCTGTCGAGTGAGATGTCTTTACTGTGAAAGAAGGTAATGACTTGTTGTTCCAGTGTATGTAGTTCACCTGATGGTGCATCTTCGCCCTCCTTCTCCCCTGCTGCAGCCCTGGCATAGGTGCGGTGGGTTGTCACCAGGCCGGTAATCACCAAGTCATCCATTCTTGTATATTGCTCCAGATTATCCACTCTTTTTTGTAGTTCTTCAATCTTCATGTCCTTTTCCCGGATAACTTCTCTCAGTTGCCGCACTTCCTCAATTAACTTAAACAGGTCTTTTTGTTTAGCTCTCCTGTCAGGAAGTTTAATGACTTTTTCACTTCTTCCATATCCTCTGCCATCTTCTTTGCCATCTTTCTGTATTCTTTGGTCAAGTTATGTTGCTGAGTAATCCGACTTTGTTGGTTTCAAAGCACATGTCACATAAGTGACTCCTAGATTCACCATTTGCCAAAAATTATCCCCAGATTGGCGACAACACTTCACCCTAACTAGCAAATGCTTAGTTAAAGGCTTGGATGGCAGCTTCTCTAGGAGATTTTTAGTGGATTGTCAGAGCTGAGCAACCCAGCTTGTCACAACAGCGGCCATCTTGATCTTGCATGACCTTGCCCCTCTCAATTTTGAGGTAAGAAAGTAATTTTTTGAACCAAGTTTATGAACCAAGTTTATATTTTGATTAGCACTGATAGTGTTGAAGTTAAAATGATAGACCTTGTATTAGATGAAACAGTAGTCTTTCAAGTAAAATGTGATGCATTCCATCCATGCTAATCTCAAACCACCGTTCTACAACAGCTAGACATGTAATGGCTGACAGGGGTGGGGACAGTTGTAACACTGTTGATTACTGTGACTCACTTATTAAACTGTTAATAACTGTTCACTTTACCCCAAAGATAAACCCTGATCCGTCTAAAAACCAGTCTAGACTGGGATAATTAACATAGTTTCACTTGTATTTACTCACTCCCTTCCTTCCTTGCTTTTTTGTTCACTCACTAACTCACACACCCCCTCGCTTTCAGCTCGCACTACTTTCATACTTACTAATTTTTACTTACACAAAGTAATTACAAAACTTAAGTGAAATATTCTAAATAGAAAGAGCATTGCATATTGTGTGAGCGTTGTTCGGTGGCTGGATTTCACTTTCCAATGAGGGACTGAAGCGTCTTGGGTATTGTCTGATTTTATGCTAGGGTTTTCTTTATTGTATTTTATGCAAGGTTCAGGGAATCATCTGTATTTATTCCATTATAGTGTCTGATTCATGTGCTCACATTAGAATAGATCAACCGCTGCACACGCATGTTAACCTGGAGAGACTCCGGCTGAAGGAATCAATGTAAACATTTACGGTGTTGATGCAACGCTTTGAAACGGTTTAGGTTTATCTGTGCTGAGCCCGTTAACAGCATCATCTTCCAGGCGGCTTAATGGATGCCTTGATGCCGCTGGAGGTCGGCTGGAGGTGGCGTGAAGCAACACACACACACACACACACACACACACACACACACACAGAAGATGATTTCCCGGGGAAAAGCATTAATAGAATAATGGACCTGGAGAGAAAGGAAAGGAGGCGAGAGCAGTCGTCGTCCTGATTGCAGAAGACCGAACACACACTTTTTTCAAAACACTATTAGCGCTGTCACCGTTGCAGCTGTTGGAGGACGGAGAGCGGTGCTGAGCGGGCGCTTTTTCCCTGAGCCCGCGATGCACGGCGTAACGTAACGCGGCCAGACTCCGGCTCGGGTCTCGCTCAGGTTAAGCTGTCGACACGAACCTTTGATACCCCGATATCGACTCTCCCCGCCGCTATAAATAAACCAGTTAACAGAACACAGGACAGAGCGGTCTGCCAGGAAAAAAAGAAGAATGAAAGAGGCGTGAAAAGGTTTGGCCGCCAGCTCCCCCTCCCTCTTTGACTGAGCGGCAGGTTTCTACAGGGGAATGTCATGTTGATGCAATAGAGATAGTCAGTACTGTTCACTGACATGTTTTTTTTGTTGACTTTTAGACCAGAAACTAAATGTTCTGTGTGTTTTGTGCAAGGCAGGATGGTGCTGAAGGAAGGAAAGTATACAAGAAAGAATGGGAGGATGGGAAGAAAGAAAGAAAGGAAGAATGGGAGGATGGAAAGAAAGAAAGAGAAAGGAAGAAAGAAAGAAAGAATGGGAGGATGGAAAGAAAGAAAGAAAGAAAGAATGGGAGGATGAAAGAAAGAAAGAATGAATGGGAGGATGAAAGAAAGAAAGAAAGAAAGCAGTGAAGAGTGAAGGAAGGAAGGAAGGATGGATGGATGGATGGAGGAAAAGAACAGGAAGGGAAGCAGGAGGAAAGAATGTAAGGATGGAAAGAAAGAAATAATCAGTGAATCAATGAGTGAAGGATGGAAAGAAGGAAGGAATGAAAGAAGGAAGGAAGGAAGGAAGGAAGGACAGATGGAGGAAAAGACCAGGAAGGGAAGGAGGAAAGAATGTAAGCATGGAAAGAAAGAAAGAAAGAGTGAATGAATCAGTGAGTGAAGGAAGGAAGGAAGGAAGGAACGAAAGAAGAAAGGAAGGAAGGACAGATGGAGGAAAAGACCAGGAAGGGAAGGAGGAAAGAATGTAAGGATGGAAAGAAAGAAAGAAAGAAAGAAAGAAATAATGAATCAATGAGTGAAGGATGGAAAGAAGGAAGGAAGGAAGGAACGAAAGAAGAAAGGAAGGAAGGACAGATGGAGGAAAGGACCAGGAAGGAAAGGAGGAAAGAATGTAAGCGTGGAAAGAAAGAAAGAAAGAAAGAAACATTGAATGAATCAATGAGTGCAATGAGTGAAGGGAGGAGGGAAGGAATGAAGAAAGACAGAAAGAAAGAATGAATCAATGAGTGAAGGAAGGAGGGAAGTACACAAGAAAGAAGCGCTAGTTTTCATTTTCTGACCGTCTCCTGAAGAGATTCGTCCAGGAGCAGAAAAACAGCCCTTGCCATTAGATACTCTCTCTCTCTCTCTCTCTCTCCCCCTCTCTCTCTCTCTCACACACACACACACACACACACACACACACACACACACACACACACACACACACTGTTTAAGACACTGCAACAACACCATTGAAAACAATGATCTGCTCTGCCTGATGCCGTACAATTGTCCTGAAAGCCTGGCAGCGCTGTGTGAGTGTGAGTCTGTGCAGATGGTGAAAACCATTTACGCCTTTAAATTGCTGCCTTCTTCCCCGCTGGGCCTAACTCATAATCTTTAGGCAGCGCTTATTTCAAAATAATTACTATAAAATATAACTTAACTATTTGGAAAAAAAAAAAGAAAAAAAACACGATAAAAGCGCTGGAAAACGAGCTACAATAAGGAAACAAACAGAAATAAACAAAAACTCCAATCACACTGTAATAGCCCCTTAACCGGGTTTCTCATATGCTGAGTAGAAGCTTAATCGTATTATTCCAGCCGAGTTATGATGTTTACATGCGTCCACCCAAACATGTTTACTTTACTAACTGGGTGAAGAAGGGAAGATAAACAGCAATTTGGAAGCAAGATTTGAGGAAAGAAGAGAGAAGGAGAAACCAGATCTGACCTCAGGAGTCAATCGTCTTCATCATCGCTCGGATTTGCCCGTTAACTATGTGACCTTTGCAGTTCCACATTTTATACGTCTGGCAGTCAGTGAGGATCCCTTTCAATTCATCATCGCCTGACGAATCATATTTCAATTTTCAGGCTGGATAATTGCAGCAGGGGAGCATGTGGAAGCAGGTTAACAGTGTGCTAACCCGCTGCCACACTTAGGGACTGGAAACGTCAAATGGTCATGTGTTAGACCAGCAGGCAGAGACAGAGGGAGAGCCACACATCTGCTTCTAACAGGTGAGGGAAGGTGAGGTAGGAAGGAAGGATAGATGGAAGGAAACAAGGATGACCAGGAAGGGATGAAGGAGGAAAGAATGTGAGGATGGAAAGGAGGACGGGAAGAAGGAAGGAAGGAAAGAAAGAAAGAAAGAAAGAAAGAATCAATGAGTGAAGGATGGAGGGAAACAAGGATGGAGCAAAAGACCAGGAAGGGATGAGGAATGAAACAATGTAAGAATGCAAAGAAAGAAAGAAAGAAAGAAAGAAAGAGTGAATGAATCAATGAGTGAAGAAAGAGAGGAAGGAAGGATGGATAGAGGAAAAGACCAGGAAGGGATGAAATAGGAATGAATGTAAGGATGGGAAGAAAGAAAGAAAGAAAGAAAGAATGAATGAATGAATCAATGAGTGAAGGAAGAAAGAAAGAAAGAAAGAAAGAGTGAATGACTCAATGAGTGAAGGAACGAAGAAAGAAAGGAAGTAAGAAAGAAAGAAAGAAAGAGTGAATGAATCAATGAGTGAAGGAAGGGAGGAAGGAAGGAAGGATAGATAGAGGAAAAGACCAGGAAGGGACGAAGTAGGAATGAATGTAAGGATGGGAAGAAAGAAAGAAAGAAAGAACGAGTGAAGGAATCAATGAGTGAAGGAAGGAAGAAAGAAAGAGTGAATGAATCAATGAGTGAAGGAAGGAAGGAAGGATGGATGGATAGAGGAAAAGACCAGGAAGGGATGAAGTAGGAAAGAATGTGAGGATGGAAAGAAAGAAAGCAAGACTGAATGAATCAATGAATGAGTGAAGGAGGGAAGGATGGAAAGAAGGAAAGTGGAGGTGAAGGAAGTGAAGCTGCCATGTGCTCAGCTGTGTCTCAGTCAGTGGCTCCTGCCCAGTTTCCATGGCTCAGCGCGTTTCCTCATCCGGTGTGATTCATGTGCACTGCGGAACTCAACAGCAGCCTGTCATGTCATCAGCTGTAAGGTCAGACTCAGTAATGAACTACTACCTCTCCCTCTCTCTCCCTCTCCATTCACTCTTTCTTATTTACCAGGACTCTGTGTGGGTTTTTTTTTTCTCTTTTTTTACAGTTTTTCTCTCAGGGCTAACACAGCCAAATGGAGAAAAATGATCGGCCTGCTGGTTATTGAATGAATAAATCACAGAGCAATAGCTTTTGGTGTTCACTCCAGCCCTGTTTTCCTTGGCTCTGTGTGTGTGTGTGTGTGTGTGTGTGTGTGTGTGTGTGTGTATGTGCACAAAAAAGTCAATAAACAACTTCATATCAGGACTGGTAGGATGCCTTCAGTTGTTAATGTCAGAAGATGCAATAGGTGTTCTTGCTGTGCTGATATACAGGGTGAGTCTTGCTGCTTGGCAGTTATCACTTGCTGATTACTCTTAAAGGAAAAATCCACCCTAAAATATTTTAATGCTGTTAAAAAAAAAACAGCTTCTGGTGATGCACAAACGGTTTAGAAAATCACTAACTGAAGTAGAAATAGACGAGGAAGGTTGAAAGAAAGTGGGTACAAGAAAAAGCTAAATTACAACGCTATCATAAAATATCTCCTGGAATGCTTTGAACATCACAGATTGATTATATATAACAGTGTAATCTGAGAGTGGAATTGTACTTTAACGGTAATGACTGTGTGCTGATAGTGTGGAGGTGTAATGGCAGCCACATTATCTGGAATCTTGTATGAGGATTATCATGTTGTGCTGACTTTCATCTCCTGTCGCTCAGTGATCTATGAGTAAGCTCCCTCCATCTGTCTGGTAGGAATACTGGCTTGCTGCATTCCCTCACTTTCCCTCACCTGCCATCACAACATCAAATGTAAAATCATGATGTTCTATCATTCTTTAGATTTTCTTTAAAGTTCCCATATTCTACATTTTCCAGTGTTTTATTTTATGTCTTCAGGTCCATTCAAAGCTGTGTGTGTGGTGTCATGTACCAAAAACACTCTCAATCCATTTTTACACGTTCATTTTCCAGCATCTCTCTGAGCCTTACCAAGAACAGGCTGTTTCTGTCGCTGTGTCTTTAAGGCTCATTAATATTACCGACCCCTCTGCTCTGATTGGCTAACCGTTTCAAGAGTGAAATGTGAGACACCGAGGCCTGGCAGCTACAGGTAGGGAAAACTCTCTGGTAATAAACAATGACAACTGCTCAACCGCTTTGAAAAAAACACTTTGTTAGTCTATTATTTCTTACAAAAATGACAATAAGCGATCCTAATATGGATTGTGTGGATTTAGTTGGCGACCGTGCGTTTTGATACTTTCACCATGTTTAGATAGACCATCCAACTCCTTTATAATCAAAGATGCTGTATGTAATTCAATTTTTTTACTAATTTCTTTTTTTAAATACAAACTTTGTGTCAAACAGCATGAAATGAACTGCTCTCCCAGCTAACAAAGACGCCCAAAATAAAAAGACATGGCTGTGACAGTAAAGTTTGTAAAGCAAGATGTTTGCAGGGATTATTTCCTGGAGGAGACTTCCATTTCTTCCTGTGGGTGTCAGCTGATTGACAGCAAGCAGAGCGGAACGTAACGCAGCGCTGAGAGGAAAACACTCGACTCTGTACAATGACATAAGGATAAAACTGAAAGTTTGACCAAACCAAACGAAGGCTTCATGTTTACTGTGATGGATTATCTCGCTCTGTGGAAGTTGTTTTTTATACTGGACAAGAATGAATGGCAGCAAATGGCTTCTTTCTCCAACTATGCTGTGTGCAGACAAAACAGGGATAAAGTAAAGAAGAGAGGCAACTAAAAACATAAATACATTTCTACTTCCCTCTTTTCTTTTTGGTCTGTTTTTTATCCCTTGTTCATCAATCTTCTCTTCCGACCCAGCAGGGTAAATGACGGCTGGACTGGCTGTTGCATCTTGAAGTGCTACAAACTGAGAAACAAAGAGCAAAAAAAATCCTATGAAGGAGAACAAGACATGACTACGTGCAAAGATGCAATTATATCAGTGGCCCGCTGTCATGTTTCTGTGAGAACCTGCTGTCTGAATAGTTCAGGATGTAATTGTAGCTGTCAGAGAGGATGATGGATGACAGCAGACACTCTCGCTGCTGCTGGGATGAATCATACACAAGTAATGACTCGCATTAGGGAAGTGGATGCAGCAAACCGATGCATGACATATAGGACATATTAGCATTTACTCCATGTAATAAGCCATATTACTATCTGCGGAGAGCAGAGGTGTGACCGAGATGACATTGCTTGAGTCCCAAGTCAGTCGCAAGTCTCGAGGCACAAGTCTCAAGTCAAGTCCCAAGTCTAAATGTAGATTACCAAGTCAAGTCCATGTCATTAATGTCAAGTCTCAAGTCTTAATGTAGAACAGCAAGTCAAGTCAGAACAAATCAAGAGTCCAGTATCAATTTAATATCTTAAAGAAAACTAAATATCTAGGACTTTTCAATGCAATATGATTTTAATAGGATAAAAACTTGGTAAGACCATCATGAGTTTGATTTCTAGAATCAGTTTCAACTTCAATAAATTCAATCATTCCATACAAATTCAGGAAACAGAATTTAAATTCAGTCGTCTGCTGGAACAAATCTCATCACTTTCAATCTGAGTCATTCACACAAACACAAGATCTTTTGTCGAGACTTTAGAAACCTTTTCAAGCCATCACAGTACAAGTCTGAGTCAATTCACCAGAACCCAAGTAAAAGTCACGTCCCAAGTCACCAGAACCCAAGTCAAAGTCACGTCCCAAGTCACCAGAACCCAAGTCAAAGTCACGTCCCAAGTCACCAGAACCCAAGTCGAAGTCACGTCTCAAGTCACCAGAACCCAAGTCAAAGTCATGTCCCAAGTCATCAGAACCCAAGTCGAAGTCACATCCCAAGTCACCAGAACCCGTCAAAGTCACGTCCCAAGTCACCAGAACCCAAGTCAAAGTCACGTCCCAAGTCACCAGAACCCAAGTCAAGTCTCAAGTCTTCTCTTCATGTATCAAGTCAAGTCTCAAGCAATTAAAACTGTATGTTACATTATATGACTAGTTATTCCACAGTACAGGTTGAGTTACTTTCAGAAAATAATACTCAAGAAAACAATGCTACTTCCCAGATAAAGTCAACACAGCAGCGTATGGCTTTGATACTCACTGAAGTCATTTCACAACAGAACCTCACTGGTAATGACCGGGGTTTCAGGCCGTCAAAGTCGCTGCGAGTGTTTACAGCAGCCAATCCTCTGTGTCAAAGCTCCCCTATATCTCAGAGGGCTCACTCACAAACAGCAACAAAGCGCTATTAGTAATGCTGGCTGCTTTTAGCGGCTCGCTCTCCGGCTGCTTTTACCAGCTCAGTGGCGTGCGGTGGGAGTTCCGGCAGTTTCGAATGAAAAGGGCCCTCGGAAGCTGTTGGGGCCTCCGTAATAACAGCAATAATTATTTCCATTGTTCAGCGACTGTAGCAAAGTGTTGGTGTTTTCCATAATAATAGACGACGATGCATTAGCGCGCTACACGGGGCTCAGAAATCTTGAAAAATAGTGTTAAGCATATCCCACCGGAGCGATCGTGCATAATTTATGTTTTTTTTTTTTTCAGTGTTGTGCAAAAGGCAGGAGGAGGAAGGAAAGGTCAGGTGGAGCTTGTGGATCGGGGCCCCGATGTTCCACCTTTCACCCCGACAGAATAAGGCATCAGTGTTCGGGATGTGAGTTCATATGTCAATAATTCATGTGTATACAGTACTGCAACATTTCTGCTCGGGATTCTCTCGCGCCGTCTCTTTGCTTTCTTATGAGCGGCTGCAGTTCCTTGTGACAGTTCCTTTATAAAAAAGTAAAGAGGGAGCTCGCAGTAGGTATGTGAGGAGGAACCAATCTTCCAGCCCCCGGGGCAGGTGCTGATGTGTTTACCCATTTACTTCACTGTGTGAGTTTGACTATTACTTTTTCGGGCGCGAGCTTTGTATCGGCTCGGAAATAAGCAGCTTTTCGCCCCGGCTCCTCGCGAGCCCACGGGGCCGGTTCGATAAAGATTCATTTGGTCTTGTCATTTAGAGTTTAGCTCGCGGTCGGGCTGTGGATCAGAGTGACACTCGGGCCTCGAAAAATAACTAGACAGAGACATTTTCTTGGGAGGTAAAGGGGATTTTTTTTTTTTTTTTCGTTAGGGGCTTACTTTGGTAATGATGGGAGGGGAGGGAAAAAAAAAAGAAAAAGACATTACATTACACCCACATGATTCCTGCATCTCAAGACCTGGCGGAGAGCTGATGGAGGTGCCAGTGCAGTTTTAGTAGACATCCTCATTAGTTTCAATTTTGAATAAAAGCCTAAATGTTCCTTATTGAACCTGTGTTCAAAAGTGTGGAAAGCTGATCAACCATTGCTTAGCCAACAATGATTTTTTTCTGTCTTCCAGCAGGAGCAATCTTTGAAGTTTTGCTCCTTAAAACCTTTAACATAATACAAACACTGTAATACATTTGTACATTAGATATATTTTTTGCTTCACTTTCTATGACTCATCTCATGACCACCCAAAGTCATCTTAAGACCCCCCCGAGGGTCCCGAACCGCATGTTGAGCAGCATTGTAATATAGTGTGTGTAATAGACTGCATTTAACATCCGCAGGCAACAGCTCTAGCTGGCAGCTTGTACAGAGAGAAAGACAGACAGAGAGCCAGAGGGGAAGAAAGTCTAATAACATAACTGATATGATCCACTGCACTTTAATGGAGCATCCAACAACAACTCTGTGTGTGTGTGTGTGTGTGTATGTGTAGGTGGAATGAGTGTTAGATGACAAATTGAATGCACGTTTAAATGTGTGATGTGTAGAAAGTGGCATGTGGTGTGTGTGTGTGTGTGTGTGTGTGTGTGTGTGTGTGTGTGTGAGCGTGTCTGTGCAGAACTTTCTTTCTGCTCCAGGCTGATAAATGCAGTCTATTTACTTCTTTGCAGAGCCGACTCAAAGCAGAAGCTAGTTTGCCAAAAGGGAGAAACACACTAACATAGTTGTCACAGTTTTGCAGATCGCAAAGCATTGTGGGTATAGGCAAGATCGGCGCTGTCAATTAGCGATGACAGCGAATCGGGCAGATACAGTCGTCAAAGTGTTGCTTTGATAGAATGTTAATGTTGTTTGCAACCAATTCTGATCATCAGCACTGTAGAAACTCTGATCAGTTACTATCATATTGATCATATTGTCTTCTGTCATACAGAAATTAGCATTTAGATAAGGCCTTTTACTTGCTGCTTTTTCCCCCCCAAAAATCCTTATGGGCTATATGGTGTTTTATAGAACCATCACTACATGAGGAGGCATTTAAACCTCGGAATGCTGCTTCACTTCTATTGGAAGAGCCATTACTGTTTCCACACAGCACCCTAGTGGTTCCTTATGGAGGCAAATGGCTCTTTAGTCTCAGAGTGTGAAGTTTCTGCCTTTGGAACAAGTTAGCCATCAGTGACTTGTTGTTTAAACCCTACTTGATCTCCACCATATGCTGTCTATATATGAGATGGAAACAGTCAAATCAAAATAAAGAATCAAGTCTGGATTCTTAAAAAGGCTGTTTGGAATTCTGTGTCTTCAAGCACTGTAAATGTTCTATGTAGATCTACCTATCTATGTATTTGAGTATTGAGGGTTCTGCTTTGCACAGGCCAAAATATGCTAATATATATAGACCTATTTCTGTGACATATCTCATGGGAAAAATCACTCAGTCACTAGCAATCCTATTCCATCGTTTCAAAGTGTCAGAGAAGAAACATTATTCACCCCTGCTAGAGATGTAACAACTTCCCCAGCAGCCAATGACAGGCTTGCTCTCTTTCTCTCTCTCCCAGAAGTTACTACCACAATAAAGGCGACATAAAGTGTCAAAATAGGCCGTTCCAATGCACGTGTCTCTCATACTCATGGGCTGCTTTTATTTTTGTGGTTACCTGCAGATTGTCCTCACAGGTTTATCTCTGTCTGTTTCAGTGGGACAGGCACATGTATGCGGCAAGACTATTTATCTGAATGAGAATGTAGGTTCACAAAACCTTCTTAGTAAAAAACCTTCTGATGTGTGATTTTTCTTCTTGATATGCTGACAGCTGATATGCAACAAAATAGGTCTCAGTTCAGTGTCTTTGTTGCCCCCTAAGGGAAATTATGTAAGACACACAGTAAACACAATCCCAAAATAAAAACACTTACAGCCACAGTAAACATTCAAACAATGAAAACGAAACAAGATAAAGAATACATATCCATAAATATGTCTACACTCTCCAGGTGTAGCTGTGCAAGATGGCAAAATATGAGAAAATTTTGTGCAAATTGAGCATGTTTACTGCAAGTGGAATAAAGGACCGTTTATGGAATAGACAGAATTATCAAGAATAGTTCAAGCCTTCCGCAAAACGGTGATCAAGTTACCATACGAAGAAACCAAAGAAAAAGTTAACGACACAATCAGCGACCTGTTGACTTCAAAAACATGGAGCCTCCTCAGAAAATATAATCTTCGCAGACTTTTCTTCAAAATGGCATCTGTGTTAATGCCAAAGCTCAGTTTCTTATCGGTAACAGTGGCCAGGTATTCATAACTCCTCCACCCCTTGGCCTTTGATGATGGTCGATAGCCAGGTCCTTTGTTATTTGGCACTTGACCACCATGAAGACCAGAATACTCACCAAGATCGGATGCAGCTGGACGAGTTTGTAGCGTTCAGATTTTTACTTCCCGTTCATTTGAATGAGGCACAAAAATAGACTGAAAACTGAAATTTAACACGTTTGTGAACAGATTCAACAACAGATCCTGCTGCTGTGATTTTCAACTGACTGTGGGTCCAACAAACAGAATTTTACCAAATAGCGTTTTTATTGATAGAAGAGAACATAGCGGAGGGATACCATTTAGGAGAGATAGTTCCTGTTTGGGAGACCGGATCTACTTTCATTTTTAAATACTAATTTTAGTGTAAACCAAGAATAGAAATGCAAAATGCTGACGGACCATTCACTGCTTTATTGTCTTAAAAGCAGGTGATGTCACCACCTGTTGCACTCTATAGAGGGTGACATCACCTGGCACCAAAGATCAGCCAATAACAGATGGCCATTTCAAGTAGCATGCTTTTTTGGCTTTACACAGATTTGGGTTTGGAGTTTAATTACTCTTTAAGAGTCACATCAAAAGTACAGCGGCATTGAAGCAGGCGTGTAAAACGTGGAATATGTGTGATACCTACATCAGTAGGATGAGAGCATTTGTGGTCTTTTTGGAGTTAATGCCATGGCATTTCAGTCCAAGAGCGTCGTCCCGAGCCGCCACTGCTGATTCAAAGCATGTTTGATCAGTCTGCCGCGTGCGAGCATCCAATATGTCACCAGACGATAACATTCTCCCACTGAGCGCGCCTTATCTGAAATCACTATGGATTGAAAGTTTAAAAAGGGCAGGCCCTCATTCGGAGAGAAAGACAATCAATTCCTGTCCCAATTACAGATAAGATTTAGATCCGAGGTCAGATATTCAAAGTCTGTGTCACAGCGGTGGATTGACATACCGATTAAAACACTGATGTGCTTTTATGCCCGGAGCTGGTCGAGTGGTTCAGTCCCCTGCCTCTTGTTCTACACCAGTTTCCAAGCATTAATCCCACCGCAGCTTTCCCTCCTGCATTCTCCATTCCGTCTCCCCCTCTCTACTTTCCCCACTGTCTGAATAATAAATACCCACTCTCCTCCCAGAAAACACATGATATATTTTTATAACAGATAATGTGAGCCACTTAAACGGCGACGTAACAGATTGGGTGTAATAGGATTGCGGTAATCCGAGGTCAAAAAATGGCAACATAATTGCATTAAAGCATTCTGCTTAATGGAAAAAACATGGTAATGAGATAACAGTTATGGTATTGTGAGCTTACACTGTAACTGCAGGGGGATGCATTTTACACAGCTTTAAAAAAAAAAAAAAGCTTAATCATTGTTAGTTATGATAAGACTACTTAAGTGTGTCAATTGGAATAAACTGTCCACTTAACTTGGCATTGTCTTAAATGTTTGGCGGCAAAGTAATCCTGACTTAACGACGAGTAAACTGATATTTTCTTCTGCATTGCAGCATTGTAATATTTTAATTAGAAAGTTTTCACAGGTAATTGGATATCGGTGACGGACTACACTTTGAAAATGAGCCTCCCAACCCTGGTTACCACTTAGGGATTAAATCAAATTACAAGCAAAAACCCCCCTTGTGGTGAGGAATCTGTGACGTGACCTGAGTGGTAAACATGCTTCTGGCCCGGGCGAGGGAAGAGTGTTTCCCAGCATTAGATAACGATGGGGATGATGACCCCTCCTCCCGAACCCATACACACACACACACACACACACACATACACACACGCACACAGAAATGCCGTCATCTGTTTACACAAGCAATTATGGCGGCATCAAAACAACCGCACCATTTTAATAAAAAAAAAAAAAATTGCTACTTGCTATGCAGAATTCTTTCCACGCCAGTAAAACCCCGGACCTCGCAACAAGCAAAATAAAACAAAATAAAAATGAATCACAGCTCTCTTTGAATCTCGAGGGGCTGAAATGGAAGACAAATGGCTCCAACAATGGAATTAAAGGGGCATAACTCTCGGCGACTGACAGAACATGTGATTCATCACTGTGAGGAAAGCTCTCCTTCACCGTTAACGGGAAACACAGTGTGGGTGTACTACCAAATAAATAAAGATGTGATGCACAGTGAAGAAAAACACAAAGCCTTCTCCTTTAACATGACAGCTGTAAACATAATCTCTCTCTCTCTCTCTGCCTTCATCCCACTCTCTCCCATCCCCACCCTCTTCCCACGCTCTTTTCACCTCCATCCCTCTCTTCCCTTCCGCCCTTTCTCTCGTCTCCGTCTTAACGCTCGCAGGTTATATATATTTTTTTTTTACGCCTCGCGATTCACATACCTGCGCCACGGCTGCTCCAGTGTCTCCCAAAAGGCCGTGAAATGTACCACTATGACAAAATTCACACAAAGTTCCTCACTAGCGGGTTCTATTTATGCGCAGTGATTCACACACACACACACACACACACACACACACACACACACACACACACATCTGTCGCTGACTACTTTCTGGAGATGTTCTGCCTGCTCCCAAAAGGGCCTTGGGAAGCACTTCTTACTTAGATTGCGCCTGGAAAAAAAGTTTCTCCCCTTGCAAGCAGCGTAAAGGACAAATTATTGAGAGAGAGAGAGAGAGAGAGAGAGAGAGAGCGAGAGCCGACAATACTGAGAAAAATAAGTGAAAAGTGTTTATTACATTGACAGGCTGAGTTTAAATAGCTGGCATAGCTTGGTTGGGTTCCAGATTCCAATGTATTAACCTGAAAAAAAAAAAAAAAAAAAAAAAACACCTCTTGCTCACACCTGTATGCCAAAGTATATTTCTCTCCCAGACATTCCACAGAAAGGTTAAAAAAGCACTGGAGTTTGGCAAATAACTGAAGCTGCAGTTTGTCTGCGCTGACAGGCGAGTGACCTCATAGCTTTTCTGCGTGTGTGTGTGTGTGTGTGAGAGAGAACCAGAGTGTGTGTGTGAGTGTGTGGGTGTTTTAGCCTCAAAGCCCTCATAAGTGCCCTAAGAGCCTTTTCCTTCAGCGCCATCAAACTCTGATTGACGTTTCCAATTTGTTTCCTGTCCCCAGTGTTGATACAGCTGTGCTGATAGTTTGTGTGTTTTGTCATACGTGTGTGTGTGCACACGTGTGCGTTTGTGCCAACCTGCACATGTGAGCGAGTGCAGTTGTAGATTTTGTGTGTTTGCTTGTTGGCTTGTGTGGTATGTGTGTGTGTGTGTGTGTGTGTATGTGCTTGTGCAGACATTTATGTGCCAAAACATGCGTGCATGTGTGTGTGTGTGTCTATGCAAGTGTGTGTGTGTGATGTGTTATGTGAGACCAACTCCAGCTGGACAGTCAATTAAAGTTGCCCTAGTAATTAAACATTCCCAGCTGGGGAGGAGATAAGACCTGCTGGGCTTCCAACAACTTGACCTGCCAGCTACAAAAACAATCTTTTATGCCCACGAATCAGCAGAGGCCATCGATTAGAGTCCAGCCAATCAGGGAGAGAGGATAGATAAGCAAATCATTGATACAAAGGTAGCAAGAGCACCAGCATCGCCTACTCAAGTACAAGTGTTACCAGCCGAAAAGTAGAAGTCAAATTACTGGTGCAAAAATGTATTTCAGTAAACAAAAAAAAGAAAAAAAGAAATACATATGATTTTTCCCATGCAATGTAAAAAGGCTGAAATGACAGAGGTTACACAAGGTTCTTTTGATTAAAACATAAATAATTACAAAACATAAAAAAGTCAAACATGAATCACGACAATTAGGAATGTGTTAGGCATGGTTATCTCCATGGAGAACATGAATCTCTCTTCCCACAACTGCATTATCAACTTTGGTTATTGCTAGTGTTGCTCTCTATAAATCCTCTGTTGATATTGCCACTTACAGTATATTCAAATTATGAAATTCATATCATATATCATACAAAACACAAACCAACTAAAAATGCCCATCCCCATTGTTAAATGACGTTATAGATTGATGTTTCTTTTGCTAGTAGCTTTCCAACAAGCTAGCGAGGCTAGCAAATTAGCTTGACAACAACCAGGCTAACACAAACTATTAATACTGTAGCTGGATGGCTTTTTGGCTAATGTTACCTAAGCTACTATCGTAGATAAATTTGAGTTTAATGTTACAGTTAGTTAATGTTTTCTCCACACGTGGGTTTCATGCAATTGACTGGGCAGTTTCTGCTGCAATGCTTACGGAGAACACATACAGATGTGATTTAAAATGTAGCGAGTAACCTACAATACTTCACTCAAAACAGACTCATGTAAAGGAACATTACTGACTTCAAAAAATACTCTAAAAACTCCAGGTACAGAAAAGGCCAGTGGTGAAACTCAGCTAACAGCAGAGAGGTGATATTTTTGACTGGTTTACACCCTTCCTGCTGAGAAAGTAATAGCTGTGGAAGATGTAATTATAATGGAGTGGTGGGATCTGTTCTGTACAGCACAAGCCACAATATTGGAGAGTGCATTGTAGGTGAACCTGCCCACGCGTCCTGATGTTCTCATTCGACAGTGTTGCTTTCCTTACTGTTGATTGCTTCGTCTCAACATAATGCAGCTGTATTTATACTGCCTGAAATTGATGGCTCGGTGGTTAAGGTGTCAAACTTGAAACCTTTTTTCAACCCTGCTAGCTGCACTGCCATCGGATATTTACCTCTAATACTGATTGTCCATGTTGCAGAATATCACAGATAGGCTACAAGCTTGTTTTTTCTCCCAGGTAACAGATATGATCTCTTCATTGTCATGTGATAAACCTTTGTCTTTTCAGACTGCAACAAAAATATAAGATTTGCTCAAGTAAATGTGGTAAGGAAGGTAAACAAAAACAAAACAAAAACGGATCAGAAACAGCAGACATTTTATCGTTATCACTGTTTGTGAACTTTTCGAGGGAACGTCGGACTGACTTTATCTGACGTTGGCATTCAGACAGATGCCACAGCCGTTCTTTCAGCACAGAGAGCAGTCAAATAGGTAAGCACAGGGCAGACTCAGAGGTTTTGATAAGAAAATAGAGATGGGAATGAGATAGGGCGATCCCCCACCCTCCAAATACTGGTTCAGGTAGACTTCTACTGTGCATTGTGGCATAGTTACCAGGGAGATCCTCCTTCAACCGGAGTACCAACCCAAGCCTATAGGTCAACTATCATCCACTCTTTTTAAGTGTCCTTGAGCAAGACACTGAACCCCTACCAGGTCCAGGGTGCTGTTCTGTAGCTGACCCTGATCTCCATGTAGGGGGGGGGTGGACAAGACAGAATGTCACATTACCTAAGCTGCAACAGGCGAAATTTTCCGACCACTAGAGGGTGACAGAAACCGCAACACATTTGTAAATAACACACAGCAAAGCCGAGTACAGGCTGGGAAGTGAGTCTTGAAATCCAGAAATCTCAGCGCCTGGCAAAGTATAAAACTTCTGCAGGTTTATTATGGTGATTTTAGGGCAGTAAAAATCTTACGTATTGCCCCTTTAAGGCCATCTGAAATACTGTAGCCAGAGATACAGATATTATAGAGATCACACTTTTTACATTTACACATTTTTTTGTTTGATTTCCAAGCTGGTGAACACTGTGGCTCTGTCTGTGCCATTTTCCCTTCCTGTTCTGAAACAATAAATGCACCTGAATAATTTAAATATTGTAACTGCTTTGCTTTTGTCCAGGAAATGAACATTAACAAGCACAAACATCAGCAGTTTGTTCAAAATAAATTACTGATTGTGCTTTGCCCCATTACCCGCTATCATTGCAAACATCTGACCAATTCTATTTTTTATTTTTTTATTTTTTTAAATATAAAGGATTCATCATTTCCATTCAGTAGATGTGCCCCCCATCATCAAAATACTTTGGGAAATTATTCATCTTCACATAATGGCTTTGACAAAATAGCTCTGAATAGATAAGCATTAATTGTCTGGAAACATAATGTGCAGCCAGCTCAGGGAAAAAAAAAATCAAGTTCCTTGCTAGATGAATAATTTATAACACCTTAGATTTTTTTTTTTTTCAATTCACCTGCTAAATCCCTTGCCCACGTGTGCACACACAGACACATACACACACACACACAAACAGCTTGTTTAGACTCAACCTTTTGAAGTCGGCAGCGCACATCTGCTAAGAGAAAAACAGGAAAAAACGGATATTTGAACAAATTTCAGAGATTCTGTCATGTAGAAAAAAAACGCCAGCTTGTAATTGATTTCTGGTCTCTGGCGGTCTCTGTCTCTCTCTCCGGTGTCTCTCTCTCTTTCTTTTGCCATGGTAATGTGATTCACTTTGAAGACCGACTTGGACCATTTCAAAGTGCCCTTAAAACTACACATCCCAACAGATTTCCTTTGGTGAAACTGTGCGATGTCCGACAAGTTGAGAAGGGAATTCTTTCATTGTATTGTTCGAGTATGGATTAGCATCCTCTTATGTTTGACATATGGTAATTTATCCTGTCTGTCATCAAAACACAGTTGCATCCGCAAAAGCAGGCAGCTGAGATCAACACCGGAAATTAAACTTGGATAAACTTATGGTGAGAATTTGTTTTCCTCCACACTTCATTTCCCAGTATAATTTGCACGTCAAGACTGATTGGGAAGAAACATCATCACATCTCAAAATACTTGCTTCACTGCTGCTGCTACACTGCTGCTCCTCTAGAGGACTTATTTAGAAAACAGCAGGATCAGGTTCCATACAGGTCACCGCTGTACAAAAGTCCGATGCATGTAAATTCATTAAAGATGCCACATTCAAGTCACAAACTTATTTCCATAACTGCTTCCTTCACCAGACACCTTGTAATCTACAATGTGGCATCATCAATTTATGAGATGGGGACAGAAATATGCTTTCATATCATCTCCTGAAATGTTCCCTGATTAGATTTGACCATTAGCGCCGAATATATGTGTGTAGGTATGTATGCGTGAGTGTGTGTGTGTGTGTGTGTGTGTTGCGGCATTGGTAAGGGTAGATCAAAACCCCAGTGCAATCAGTTTTTAATTTCCCTGAAATCAAATTACATGCAAGGGCAATAACCAGAGCACTGGACTATGGGAAAGTCATCTTGGAGATTATAAATCGACCCCGAAGTGTGCGAGCGCGTGTGTCTGTGTGTGTCAATGTGCGTGTTCACATGCATATATATACCGTATGTGCGCATAATATACATCCTCGAATAAAATCGACCACATTAGAGCGGGCGGTCCTGCCTGTCCGTGACATGCCTGGCAGGTCGGAATGGGAAAACTAATGTCATAGATGGATGCTGAGCAAGAAATCAGCTCTAGCAATCTGCTGACTGCCTCCTGGAAACCCTCGGACTGCACTGTACCAATTTAATTAGGTCATTACAAAAAGAACTATTAGAACGCAGTGCCCCGCTCCATAATTTGTATCGATTTGCTGCGATGAGCTTATGCATGCTCTACTCAAAATTGCTTTTCCCACGGTGGTTCGCTCCAAATTGGAGGGGGGGGGGGGATTAAAATGGAGCGTATAGATATTGGATCCCTTACACTTTTAGTTAAGTTCGCTTCGCTGCTGTTGCTGTTGTTGTTGTTGTTTGCTCCTTCATCTGACATGTGTCCAACTGCTTGGAAATGGGGAAGCATTCATTAAAGAAAAAAAATTGTGTTTGTGAAAATGTAATGAGCAATAACGGGTAACTTTCACAAGATTAGAATGAATAATTTAAACTCAATTGCTCACGAAATGATTCGCTTGTTAGAAGTTGCGGCGCTTCCACCTGCCTGCCCACACACCTCCATGATGTTCCTCCACTTGAGCGTTTCCCCCGCGCGCTCTCCAGCTAACACGCTAAGATGTTGTTTAATGAGACTTCCATAGCCCTAATAGCCTGTTAGCGGTGTAGATCAAAGCCTTTAACCTGCCCACGTACCCTTGTCTCATGTTTGTTTTGATCACACTTTTTACCTGAAGTTGTCTTTTTTTTTGTCTCTCACCTCCGTCTGTCTTTGCTGGTCAAAGAATAAAACTTTAGCTAATGAGCTCCTATTCGAAGAAAAAAAAACAAACAGCTATTAACGCAGGGGTATGCGCTTTGGTTTCAAGTTTCTAAAGTTGATTTTAATGGCGCCTTGTACATCAAATGTAACCTTTACCAAGCATTAGGGAGAAGGATAACAACTGCTGACTACCTGGGCTGGATCACATTGTTAAGATAAATGTACAAGTGTAATGTGTGTCTGTGTGGCAGAGAGGGAGTCATTCCTATGTTCCCAGGGTCCTATGTTCTCAGGGTCCTATGTTCCCAAGGTCCTATGTTCCCAAGGTCCTATGTTACCAGGGTCCTATGTTACCAGGGTCCTGTGTTCCCCAGCTCTATATAGCACATAATAGGAACCTGAAAAAGATGTTCCCCAGCTCTGTATTCACTTAATATGGTTAGTTAGGGTTAGGGTTTAGGGTTTAGGGGTTAGGGTTAGGGTTAGGGTTAGGGTTAGGGTTAGGGTTAGGGTTAGGGTTAGGTTGGTTGTTTGTAGATGTTTACCCAGAGCCCTGACCACAACTGTTTCAACAGCTTTTTATCAGAGCTATCCAGGTTAGGCACAGACCATCCACTGTAATTTGACTGCACTTCTGCTCCTTTTGACTTAGGGTTAGGGTTAGGGTTAATCATAGGACCCTGGGAACATAGATACGCTCCCGCAGAGAGGGAAAGGAAGAAGAAGAAGAACAGGAGGAGGAAGGGATTTTGGTGCGGAGAAGCGGGCGGAGATCGGCTGCGAGAGATTTAAATCAATCAGCCCCCGCGCTCTTCTGGGAAATCAGAAGGGAACAAGTGACTCTGATGGATCGGGATCAAGAAATGTTCTGTCAACTCTCCCGGCCTCCTTTCAACTTCCCTGCTCACTGCAAGCTTCATCCGAGCAGTATGATATACTATCAGCTTAGGTTAACCCCTTGTTTTTAGGAGTCAGTGTGTATGTGCGTGTGTGTGTATATTCTCTCATACATTATGCACTCTCAACTCCGCATGCACATGTATGCACACACACACACATTCACACACGCACCAGAAGGATTTGGCAGAGCATTTGCAACGTTTGAGCTCAGGGAATTTTCATGCCATTGATCCTAAGCTCAGAGAAAAGCTTATGATAAAAAAAAAAGGAGTTTAATTGGCCTATCGGTTTCAGAGTTTAAGAAACCTATGGTGGGTCCAAACTCTTTCTTTTCCCACTACATAATGCTGCATGACGATGTAGAATTCCTCCATGCACACGTTTTCCTGGGAATCAAACCCTTGTCACACAAACTGAATCGTCACAGCATGCATGGAACATTCATCAGCATTCACTCCAAAGACTTCCCGTCTGGCCGTGGCTGATGTAATTCCCATAAATTTTAGGGACGGCGCTTGATAAGCCATTGTGTATCAAAGTCATTTTTCGTACTTTTATGCTTAACTGGGAGAGGCTTTTACCGCAATAAATCGCTGCAGCATGAGACCTGTCACACCTCGTCTTCTGTTTCCTTCCTCCCATCCGCCAAAATTAACATTTCTCAAGTCGCCTCTCTAAAAAAAAAAAAGAGGTACATTGTCATCTAAATGAACGCAATCAATCAGAAGTAGGATTACTGTTTAGTCGGCGCAACAGACATCTACATCATCTACATCTCTGTTTTGCTTTATTAAGTTATCTGTTCTTCCATCAAGGGGTAATTCCGTGAAAATCTGTCATCTAACATGTATTATTATCATCATAACACCTTGATGCCTGGCTGGCAATGATAAATCAATTCTTAATATACAGACCCTAATTAAAACAGATGCCAATTAAGGCCAGAGGCAGCTGGTATTTTCATTATTCCTCACAGAGCATGGAGCGCCGAATTAGAATGAGTTTTAGGCCCTCAGCATTGGAATGAGTGAGACGGTCAAGGGCAGCGATTCTTAAAGGGAGAGTCCAGGGTTTAATAAACCAAGCTTGTTTATTGTGAATTAGGACTCCTTTCGGTCCGTCAAGGAATGAAAACCACGAAAACCACGCGGGGAAATGGGAAACCGCTTGAAATGTGCTGCCTGTGGTATTTCTAGAGAAGGTTTTAGCCGAGTTTGCCGTGCGCCGCCCTTGTGAGCGAGTGCTGGCAACAAATCAAAAACCAAAACATTTCTAATAATTTAAACCAAATGCTTACCAGGAAAGCCCCAGTATGGCTACTGCAAAATGCCAACAGATGTCCCCTTTTCATGCCGGCGAGGTTTAATTACATCCAGATAACCAGGCAGAGAGACTGGTGATGGGCTTTAGAAAGGCTTTAGAAAAGCGTTCGTCGATCAAACAGAAAATAGGTGAGACTGCAAACATCAGTGCCTGGTTTGGGTCTTTTCATCTTCATCAATGTTTTTCTTTGCTAATGACATTTCTGTGCCTTGATACTGCAAGAACCTGCATTGAACAAATCACTCCTGGTTCTCAGCAGGATGGGACAGATACATAGAACGTTTTCTTGTCTTCAAAGTTCAAATCCAGCGTTCACACTGCAAGCAACATGATCAACAAGTCAGCAGGTCCATTTAGTTACTATAGAGCCACCAGGGAAACTTGGCTGATGATGGTAAGCAAATGGTAAGAATGAGAAAAGTTGTCCACAGCAGAACTTTTCAAAGTCATGGGCCATCAACAGCCAATGAGAGGCTTGTTTCCCTACCAGTGTGACAGATTTTATGGGTTACGTTGACATGCGAAAAACATACCTTTGCCCCCTAGTGGTCAAATATGGTAATACTCTCTCTGTCAGAGAGACCAGGTAGAATGGGGCGCTATGGAGAATTAGCATAAAAGTGTGACCTTCAATTGCAGATTGAATTTACTAGTAGTCAGGATATCTGCTCACCTTCAGAGTCTTCTCAGCGGGGGAAAAGAGTAGGACTGAATAGGAAGGAGAGACTCCATGCACACTGCCTTGCAATACACAGCACTTTACCACTGAGCTTTCTGCCTCAGGCCATCATCAGAGCAGACTGAGCAGTACACCAAACACACAGGATAAAAGAACCACTGCACAGGTGGATACAGTGGCTTCATTAGTCCATGCTGTGATTGGGTAATTGTACTAATGAACCCATTGTATCCACCGGTGTAGTGGGTCTTTTGTCCTCTGTGAAAGGCAGTGTGCATGGAGTCTCTGTTTCCTATTTTTGGATTGAAATTACTAACATGTATAATATGACTCCGGTAGTATTTCTTCTAGATGTAAAGCTTGATCATATGTTTTGCTTTTGATAAAAAGTGAGTTTTTGTCCATTACCTCATAAATAATTAATGTGCGTCTGATGACGTCAATCATCGACATGATTTCCAGCAGTAGCAAACATTTTTACAGCAGTAGTTTATTTAATCCTGGTTTGTCTTATTTCAGTACTTAACTGCAGCATGTTAAATAACAGGGGAAGTGGCAGTTGACAAGGTCATAAATGGGTCGTGTGGACATGGGAGCCAGCTACTCATTATTCATGAACCCTGTTAGCCAGTGAGCACTGATTAGCCACAATGCTTGTGTGGACATGTACAAGCATGGTTTCTGTTTTAGAAATCAAGAAGAAATCATCTGGCCATTTATAATTTTATATATATTTACATTAAAATGGTGTTATTACTTCAGACCATTTCCAGGCCAACAACTCTGTAATGATACAATAGCCCATATTAGCTTAGCCTCATTGACTTCCATGTGATACTGGTCTCTCTGCCCAGTGGGGGGCGCTCCAAACACTCCACTGCAGGTGTGCAATTGGAGCAAGTTGCTTAACTATAATGGCTATGATTTCATTTCATGAACAGTGCCACCTGCCAAGTACAAAATAGGCAGTTGATTACAGCTATTCAAACCTCCCCTGTTCTCTACAACCTTTATTTGAAAGACTACAAGAATAAATGTATCAAAACCGATGCTTGGAGAACAGTTGCATCCATCATTTGGAGTCGATGGTAAGCTATGAAGTCCTTTTATTGAGTGATGAAACGTTATAGAAAGACAATAACAATGCAGTGAAAAATACACAATTTGCCTGTTGAAAACTTTGTAGCTGCAGATGCAATCGGAGTCTCTGGCCCCGCCCACAATCGGTCAGAACAAAGTGACACATCAGTTGCTTTCAGTGTGAACACGGCATTAGCGTGCGCTCTTTGTGGAGAGACACAAGGTACTCATGTGGAATCCAATCACAGTAAATCACAGATCTTCTTTTTATCCCTCTGCTTCAGTTTCTGTAGAGACAATGAATTCTTCCTCAAAGTTTGACGAGCATAGCGTGCCGTTGTTTAGTCCTAGAGGCAGTTCTCTCCTCAACATACCAGCAGTAACCTGAGAAGGTGAGACTGGCAACCTGCTGGCAAAAGCAAGACGCACGGGTGAAGTTTCCAATTTGCTTCCCGTCTTCTGTGCCTCTACGTGTGTTTGTGCGTGGGCGTATAATATGTTAATTCTTTCATAGCAATAATACAGTCCCCGATGGAAACAACAAAACAGAAAACACAACAGCAACAACAACAACAGCAACCTGAGCGGATTTATGAAGCAACCTTGGCACGGCTTGAGTCTTGCATTAACATTAACATGGGTCCTGTGCCCAGATTTATTCCAGATACACCTGGCACCTGGCATTAATATGCATCGCCTCTATCCACCATGAAATCAGATGGCCCTTCCTCAATAAAATGCAAATATCCAGAGCCAGCGTGACAGACTTCCCTCACAGTGGATGGAAGATTTTTTATTCTCATCAGTCTTCCGGAAAGATCGTGCAATCAGTGGGGGAGATTGCACTGTAGGCAGCTTTCCTTAAACTTGCCTTCTCCCATTAGTATACAGCAGGTACTAAGCTGGACTCTCACAGCCAGATTTTTGCTTTTTTTTCATTGTAAAGATACTTCTTCAGTTTAACTTTAAACTCACTAATTCTGACCCAGACACTGAGTCTAACCCTGAATACTTAAAATGTACCGACAAACTCTACTCCTCAAAGATTTTCCTCACCTCTCTATCCCTAAACAGTCACTTGATCCTCACAAGGATAGACCTACACACACACACACACACACACACACACACACACTTCCCAGTGAGGCCGCTGGCTACTGTCATGCACGGTTCATTATCTTGAATGATCATCATTCCTCTGCTCTCCCTGTAGTTACTGTACAGGCTGCCACCCGCAATGTAAGTGTGTTTGTGTGTGTGTGTGTGTGTGTGTGTGTGTGCGTGCCCACATGTGAGAACCCAGTTTGTAATGTAAGTATGATTCATGTCGCCTCTCATTCAAACTCGCGCAGCCGGGGGAAAAATAACACGTCGCTCCTGAACGCCTCTTTTTTTCCTGGGAGCTCGGTCTCTTCAGGTGCTTTTGCTCCCACAGCAGCAGATGGACAGGCTCGCTCAGTGGGCTTACAGTGCGTACACAAAGGACATCACCGACTCTAAAGGCCGGCCCCGATCATTCAAGGCATACAATGCATTTCCACCGCATCAGCACTCTGTGATGCTATAAAAAATCACTTTGAATAGGCGGGGAGCGCAGAGGTAGTCATTCATAATGGATAATGTACTCTCCTATTTATCTCCCTTTCACTCTCCCCACTCCACTTTCTTTCTCTCTCTCTCTCTCTCTCTTTCTACCCCATCTCTCTTTTTTTCCCGTAATGGATAGAATACTGTTGGGATGAATATTTGCGGTGTTATCCTTGTTTTATTGAGCAGAAAGGGTGGAGAGGAGGGAGAGAATTCTGCTGCCTCAGCTGCGCGGCGTGCTGCGTAAATCAGAGCTTGCGGCGGGGAGGAGCTCATTAAGGTGGACGGAACAGGACAGATAGGCTACGCGAGGCCTGGGAGAGAGAGAGAGGGAGAGAGAGAGAGAGAGAGAGAGAGTGAGAGAGAGGGAGAGAGAGACTTGTTAGAGACTTCTTGTTAAAGCTGTAACTAGGCATGAAACAACACTTTAGTAAGCTGAAATGAAATAAAACACAATAGAAAGCCTGAATTCTTTTCGATTTTAGTGTTTTGGCCTTTCTGAGTGGACAGAGAATCCTCAAGTAGTGAAGGCTTCAACTATACATGCTACATTAATTATACTGTAGATCATATATGCTGTACTTATCCAAAGCTCATTTTCTCACAGCATATACACAATACAGGTACCTTTACTGAAGTAAAAGTAGTAGTAATATCATAATGGAAAAATACTCCAGTAAAAGTAAAAGTTCTGCATTCAAAAGTTTAATTATGTGAAAGTATAGAAGTATTAGCAGTAAAATGTACTTTAGTATGAAAAGTAAAAGTACTCATTCTTTCAGAGTGTTAAATCATTGAAGCATTAACCTGTAAGAAGTATTTTAATGTTGTCGATCTAACTGCTCCATATACTGTTGGGCAATTTAAACTCTAACAATGCAACATATTTTATGAGCTTGTCGTATGTTTTGCATGTAAAACTTTATTCTGCAGAGTAACTAGTAACTCCAGCCGGCAGATAAATGTAGTGGAGGAAAAAGTACAAGATTTCCCTCTGAAATGTAGTAAAGTAAAAGTATAAAGTCTCACAAAATTGAAATAGTCAAGTAAAGTGCCAGTACCTCAATATTGTACTTAAGTACAGTACTTGAGTAAATGGACTTTGTCACTTTCCACCTCTGCATGATAGTTACAAAATCAAACTGAATTAAAATGAAAGAGAAACTAAATGAAACAACCAAACTAGCAAAAACTGAATGAAAACAAACCACATTTAAACTGAATTGGACAATACATTACAAATAAATATCATAAAACGATACTAGACTTGATTTGTAGTGGCTTTTCTGAATAGCTGCAATGCACAGTATGTCTATAAAATGTGAATATTGTTACAAATAACATGTCAAAATACAGTTTGCAAGGATTTGCTTGATGATAACTATTTGATTAGGCTGTTTAGTGCCATGATCTATGAAATTTGGGGATGTTCTGATTTTCTTAAGGGATTTGAAGGGATTCTGGACATTAAAATGACAGTATGAGTCCTTACCATTATTTACAGAGAATTTTTTTGCAAAACATCTTGTAACTTTCTTAGGTATAACGTGGCAGAATCACAGAATGACCAGTTGCTCTGTTGCATGACTGGTTAAATTGGCTGTCATTAGCGCTGGACAGCAGGTAACTCATGGGTTTGCAACTCTGACTGAGAGTGATGGATGGTGATGGTAACCTGAACTGACCTCGGTTTCACACAGAAGTTTATAATGTCAGGGTCAAATAAACACAGCAGGGAGCTATTAAACCAAATGGAGAGGAGAGGAGAGGAGAGAAAAAAAAGGAATGAAAAGCAAAAGAATCGGAAAAAGAAAAGAAGTCCAGGCTGACACTTTTGCCTCCTTGGCCAGTTGACTTCATGTATTACTGGATGTGGAATTCCAGGCTCATCGCTGACTCCAGTTGCCAAGCGGCTAAATCACATCCCGGATCTACTTTTTTCATGCCTAGTTACTTCTCCCACATATTTTAAAGCCTAATTAGCATATTTCCATGGTCCTAGAGTTTTGACTTGACAGATCCTCTATACCGAGTGACCATCGGATGTCCCTCCAGCCATTTAACTCGCAGCATCTCGGCCCCGTAACCTAGCAACACCTCTCGGCGTGCGTGATTGAACGTCGTTTGGCGAGAATCGTGATGTATAAATTTTTGCCAACTGCCCATTAGAGTTTTTTGCGAGTGCGCACTTGGAGAGCTAAATGGGACAAAAACTGAGCAGTTGGGTGATGACTGACACGATCAGACAGTCAACAGACATTCAATCAAGTATTCGGCGGGGTCGAGTGAGCAAAACACATTTCCCACAAAGTCCTCCTTCGAGTCTTATGAGAACGACTGCAGGAGCCGACGCGGAATCTGATTTCCAAATGCAGGGCGAGGAAATAAATGGCTCTTTTTTTGCAACGAGGCAATAAAACACAGCCTCATCCTAACATAATTACGCTGGATTAACAAGCCCAGCCAAATTGCTTGCAGCTTGTATATTGTGTTTCGGCTGCGCAGTAAGAAGCATCATTAAAGAATGGCAAAAATAACATTGGATGGGAAGCACGTGTGCTGTGTTGGTCGGTCTTATTATTCTACTGAGAGACCACTGATTGGGGATTAGGTTGATGTTAGTTTCCTGACTCTGTGTGTGTGTGTGTGCGTGTGTGTGTGTGTTCATGGCTGTTTGATGAGAAACAAAAATAATTGCAGCTGTAATTGCTTTTTAATTTGGTTTACTTTGATATGAATACGAGGCCATTGTGGGTTAGGTATAAAACAATGACAAACAAGATATTTTATTTTTTCTCAACAATGACACCAAAGGTTTTCTTTTGTTTTTGTTTTTTTTGGCTTTTAATCAGTTATTTGGAATATTATACCAGCAAAGTTTTACAAAGAATTTTTTTTTTGTCTCTTTCACAGGATCAAATGCACTTGTGAAATAACTTTTTTGGTGTGTTTTTTTGTTTTGTTGTAGGTTTGAGTCTGGCTTGCACTCTTTATTGCATGTCACCCTCTTTTTCTCCCTCTCCCATTTATGCTGTCTCCCATTTTTTCTGGTGGAGCCGAAAAACCATGAATATACTTTGGAAATAATTGTAATTAGGATTGTCATGGAATTAATCTTTCAGAGTAAAGTATACGGTCTGAGCTCCAAGGCCGTCTTACAAGTAGACCGTCCTCTAGTGCGCGCGCACACACACACACACACACACACATACACACACACACACTCACACATTTCACCTTCCAATGTCAGGTGCTGAAGTTACAGAAACACCTTGTCACTGCGGAAACTTTTTTCCTCATTTGATACTGAGCTAATTGGAGTGACCCTGTTCGACTTCCACGCAGGTAGCTCGGACCATATGCCATTATTCACTTAGCGGACGACTACTGTACTAATTAAAAACATTCACTGTCAGATCATTGAGAGGAAAGGAAAATGGAAAAGATGACACAATGGGGCTGTATATCATCCTCCTTTTCGCTCTCTCTGCAATCTTGCTTTCTTTCATCTTCTCCTTTACCCTCCTTTCTCTGGCTCTGTCTCTCTCTCTATACAACACACTGAATGGTGGAATCCACTTCGGCGAGCATAGCGAACCTCTTGTCTACACCAGTAGCCCGACCTTCGAGAAAGTTGAAGCGACACAGATACTTTGTCTTTGTAATTATTGGCCTGCCTCTCAGCCTTTCTTTTTTGTCTGAATTTAACAAGGGAGGCTGCCGGCATGCAAAGCCTTGTTTTCCCTTCAGTTCCCTTAAGATCATTTTCCTTACAGCTATAATTAACAAGGCGATATATTTATTAATTTGTGGTAACACAATGTCTCCGCCCCCCACTCCTTCATACACCCACAAAATTTCCCCTGGTGTTATTGCATTTTGCTCCACAGATGTTTACAGACCGGAGACACAGGTATGGTCTCCACTTCATAAGTAGCATCCATCACTTTCACCTAAAAAACTCTGCCTCATGGTTACAGCACGCCTGCCTCAATATCTATCTCTTTCTTCCTTTGTTTCAGTGTTTTTTTTCCACCTGCTGTGTCTCTCTCTCTCTCTCTCTCTCTCTCTCAGGTAGATTTCAAACAGCACGCAGGGTGGAGCGTGGGAGTAAACGAGCTCAGTCAGATGTTAAAAATTTACAATGAGACCCTCTTGAGCTCCGCGGCTCCACTGCCCACTGTATGCTAATCGTCTTTTTCATAAACATGCAACGGTTGCAGAAAGAGTATTTCCCGATCCCGAGTTTCAAAATGTTTTCTATGCATTAACAAATGCAATGGCCGTAGTGATGACGAGGCGGTGCCACAATTCATCCTGCTGACTGTAAAAGACCATAAACGGGCCACAATGTGATTATAATGGAGCTTTTGAGGTTCTTCAACGTCCCTGGTCACATTTGCATACACCCATGCAAAAGTGGATACACATTAAACGCTGAATATGATCTGCCTCCCAGTACATTTTATAATCTCCAATAGGAAGTAGCATACATACGGTGCAGGCTCTGCAAGGTAAAACAATACACTTATGTAGATCTTTTGATCTACAAATTGCAAATCCCTTTCCAACCCCTTCTCTCTTTATCTCTCTTTCTGGGCACATGAGTCCATATGACATGAAATGATGTGATTAAAATAAAGACACAGCAATATTTTGATTTCTTTTCTCAGGGCCCTTTGTGAACTCGTGGGTCAGTGCCATGCATTTGTCACTCTACATGAGTTTGAGTCTATAATTCTTCTTGACCTGCAGTCATGTCTCTTTCTCTTTCCTTTTCTGCTAATCTCTATTGTGTGCTTTCAAAAGGTAGTAGGAAAGTAAAAAAAAAAAAAAAGCATCTAAAGTGTTTGTGTCACATGTTTTTTTATCACAGTTGATATGAGTCTAGGGCAACCAAGTGGGGTTGCTGAAAATTGTCTTCAAGGTTAAAAGGTTGCTGACAATCAAAGCAGAGTGAGTGGGCGAGAGAGTGGAGTATTGATCCTGCTTGAACCAACAGCTGAGAAGAGTGCGGCTCTGCAGGACATTCACAACCTATCAGTGTTGGGCATGTTACTCAAAAAAGTAATACATGACTCATTACTTGTTACTCATTTCCAAAGTAATGCAAGGCAATGGCAATCATGTCCTCCCGCACGAATGATACAGACCCCCTCTGGGCCAATCAGCAACAAATATGTCACCTTGTTTTGACCTGTAATTGTAGAAACATCGCATGTGACACATGGATCAACAAACAAATGATGTGGCGTCCCCCTTGGGCTAATCAATGTAGTTTTGAAAATGTCGCAATGCAGTGGTGAGATGCATCATTTCCCCAAAGTTTCATCAAAATCCGATCAGCAGTGTCTGAGATTTTGTGTGTGAGGGACGAACGAATGAACAAACAAACAGAAGGAGACCAATACATAGTCCTCTATCGCCATTATCAAAATAACACACAACCACTGATACATGAGTGTGTTGAGCATTCTTCTGGAGATCCAGTAGAACACACGAAAGGTTCATCAAGAAACAATAACATAAATTAATCTTTTGTCTAGAGATGGAGGGGAATAAAAGGCATATTAAAGGACATGCCCAGATCCTGTCCCAGCAAATAGTCACTCATCTGCTAAATCTGGGGCTTTTGAATTGGTGTAACAAACAACAGCTGTGCAGCAGGATATGAACCAATGTGTAAAGAAAAGGGCTATTTAAAAGAGATCATGAGGGAAATAACATTCCACTTAATGGTTACTCATAAAGAATCGCTAATCAAGCTGAATTAATTTCCTGCCTCTCTCTCTTTCTTTTTTTTTTTGCCTTTTTCCCTGTTTCCCTCTCTCTGCCTCTTTGTGTTGCATAAGAGTCACTAATTAAAAACAAACCATGTGGCAAGCAACTGATGCACTTAACACCAAAGGCCCCAAACTGTATTCCACACCTCTATAGGTGAAATTGATTGCTCTATAAGCTAAACCTTAATGTACATGTGGCACACTGCACTAATCATTGGGACATATGGCGCAGGGTCTGAGTTTCATTCTCAATGGCACATGAGTATGACTGTGAGTTTGATGCATCTTGTTGTATCCATGTGTGATGATGAGCAAGGCTGAGTCAAGTGTGTCAGTCAAAACGAGTCCAAGTAATCAGAACATGAAACTAAGTACAGAATGAGCCCAGGTGGTAATATGAATATGAGAGTCTTGGTATGAGAGCAGGTGGTAATCAGAACATGAGGTTACACATGAGGCCATGTAGTAATTAGAATGAGAGTCTAGGTGCAAGTACTAATCAGAATGTGTGACTGTAGGTATGAGTCCAGATAGTAATCACAGTGTCAGGCTTGTAATAAGAATATGAGACTACATATGAGCCGAGGTAGTAATCAGAATGAGACTCTCGGTATTAGTCCAGGTAGTAATCAGAATGAGAGTCCACAATAGGTATGAATCCAGGTAGTAATCAGAATATAAGACTACATAAGGGTCCAGGTGGTAAGTCAAGTATGTCAGTCTAGGTATGAGCTAAGGTAGTAATCAGAATGAGCCTTGCTATTATTCCATGGGGTAATCAGAATGAGAGTCTGCAATAGGTATGAGACCAGAACATGAGGCTACATACTGTATGAGTTCAGGTAGTAATCAGAATATGAGACTACATATGAGTTCAGGTAGTAATCAGATTATGAGACTACATATGAGTTCAAGTGGGAATCAGAATATGAAACTAGGTATGATTTGATTGATTGATTTTTATTTTATTTTGTGTCATGCACACAAAGTGCCCAACCCTCATGGGTTTACAAGACACCAAAGTTACCGTTGCAGCGGCCATACATTACCATTACCGCTTATTATACAGCTCGGTCCAGGTGGTAATCATATTATAAGACTACAGATGAGTTCAGGTGGTAATCAGAATATGAGAATAGGTATGAGTCCAAGCAGTAATCAGAATATCAGACTAAGTATAAATTCAGGTGGTAATCAGAATATGAGACTACATATGAGTTCAGGTAGTAATCAGAATATGGTCTACATACAGTATGAGTTCAGGTGGTAATCAGAATACAGGACTACATAAGAGTTAAGGTGATAATCAGAATATGAGGCTACATATGAGTTCAGGTGATAATCAGAATATGAGGCTACATATGAGTTCAGGTGATAATCAGAATATGAGATTAGGTATGAGTCCAAGCAGTAATCAGAATATCAGACAAAGTATAAATTCAGGTGGTAATCAGAATATGAGACTACAAATGAGTTCAAGTGGTAATCAGAATACGAGACTACATATGAGTTCAGGTAGTAATCAGAATATGGTCTATGTACAGTATGAGTTAAGGTGGTAAACAGAATACAAGACTACGAGTCCAAGCAGTAATCAGAATATGAGACTAAGTATAAATTCAAGTGGTAATCAGAATATGAGGCTACATATGAGTTCAGGTGATAATCAGAATATGAGGCTACATATGAGTTCAGGTAGTAATCAGAATATGAGGCTACATATGAGTTCAGGTGGTAATCAGAATATGAGATTAAGTATGAGTCCAAGCACTAATCAGATTATGAGACTACATATGAGTCCAAGCAGTAATCAGAATATCAGACTAAGTATACGTCAAAGTGAAGTGTGAATCCCATTATGAGAACAGTTGTGGTTTTAAGCACAAGAATGAGTCCAGGTGTGAGCAGAGGTAGAGAAATAACAAAGACAGACTGGGAGTGTGGGAGGGGCAGCAGGACAGAGCCAAAAGAAAACCCAGCTATTGAAAAGTGTCACATTATGCCTCACTTGGTGCGTGCACAGTAGTATATACAGTATGTATGTGTGAAATGACAAAGCCAAATATTTTTTCAAAGAGATAACAAAGGCGGAGGAAAACGGAGTTCGCTCCAGTAAAGTGTCACCAAAACTTTTTGCTTCAATGAATGATAGGATGACAATGTGCTTAGCCAGCATTATGCAGAATCTGCCTCTCACAATGTCAGGTGTCAGTCACACTGGAGATTATGCACACACACACACACACACACACACACACACACACACACACACACACACAAACACACAGTTACACAAACAGCCACACATTGCCTTGGGCTGTTAGCATGGACAAAGCCTGTTGTTGCAAATGCTGACTTGAGGAACGGGGCGCGTCTCTAAAAATGTCAGAATGGTGCGGAAGGAGAAACTTGTCTTGAAAGAGAGTCTGTTGGGACAGTAAGGTTCATTCAGAGCCCCTGGACTTTAAACTCCCCTGCTGCCTGGGGTATGTTTTGCTGAGGCAGCGATTCATTAACATACATATGAGAAAGTCTGCACACCAGAGAATTTAGAATGGTCGGGTTTAAAACTCTATAAGTAAGGCTGTAGTAAGTCTGTGTGTGTGTGCGTGCGTGTGTTTATGTGTGTGTGTGTGTGTGTGGATGTGCGTGTGTTCTTGGGGCCATACCGAATGTGTTAACGGAAATGAGACGAGGGGGTCCCTGTTTGTCCTTGATGCTTAATTTCCACAGAAAGTGGTCAATTAGCTCCAAAATTGTATCAGGCGGATTTAGAAGTATGATAATACATGCAGCAAAACGGATGAGTTTGCTTAGGGACGACACCAGGCAATTTAGGGCTGCATTGCTATTGTAACTGCTGTAAGCCTGTAAAGCCTTGGGCCCTTGGCAGAGATAATAAGGGACAGCCCTTACTGGGTACTCCTAGAATGATTTCAGCTACCTCACACACACACACGCACACACACACATACAGAAACACACACAGGTACCTGTCAGGATTTGAATAGGATCTTCAAGGACTTTAAGGCCTACCACATAACTCCCTAACAATGTTAGTATCTGATTGGACGGATACCTTGGGGTCTGGGAAATCATATCATAAATGGAGTTTTTTTTTTTTTATCTGGGACATTCCCGGGGTTTGCGGTAAGCTGGTGAATGGTGTAGCAAAAAAAACAAAAAACTGATAAGGGAACTGGGGGGAGGTGTTCTCTCAAGAGCTGCGCTAACACCTGACAAGTGTTGACAAGCATTGGGAAGCAAAATGAAAGATGAAGCTCAACGGGCAGATGATATCACATACATTCTTAAAGCGGAACTTCAGCCATTTTTGACCACCCATCTATCATCTATCCATCCATCCATCCATCCATCCATCCATCAGGGTCAGGGTCATGGTGGCAACAGGGCAAGCAGAGCAACCGATATGTCCTTTTCCCTCAGCTCTTCCTATGGATTCCCAAGGTGCTTCCAGGCATTCTGGGAGATGTAGTCCCTCCAGCGTGTCCTGGGTCTGTCTCCTCCCACTCTGACTTACCAGGTGCCTGAACCCCCTCAACTGGCTTCTCTCAATGTGGAGGAGCAGTGGCTTGAAACCAAGGTCTACAGAGTGAGACCAGCCACCCTGCAGAGGAACCTAATCTAGGCCGCTTGTATGCGCAATCTCATTCTGTCTTTACACAGAGCATTTCTACCAGGCTAATGGTGCAGCTATTTGATATGGTGGAGCAGGTGTGATTTCTGTTGTGACCCAGGAGAGGAGCGGGAGCAAAGCCAATGCATGCTAACCATCTGGTGCCACTGCAAGCGCTACATCACTTGAGGGCAAGTTCGGACTGTCAGTGGGAGTATGGCAAGCAATCAGTTGTCGTCTAATCAAGGTGAAGGACCGCTATAAAAAAACTGGAGCCAGCGGGGACAGTATAATAATATATATTGCCCACAATACTATGTGTGTAATAATATAATAATTAATAGCCTATTGAGACCGCAGTGGCCAGCAGCGAGAGGGGCAAGGACTGATGTGACAGCGAGACAAGGGAGTGATTAGAAACGAAAGAGAGAGAGAAAAAAAACAACAAGTTGATGGGACTCCGTGACAAACTCCCATCGCCATTACTGACCGGCCTTCAAAGGAATAAAAACAAGGTGATGACGAAATGTAATGCTTTAAAGAAAACCTATTTAAAAGACTGGCCAATACTGATAAGAAACACAGTCATTTCTCTATATAATCAGACAATAAGGAAACACAATATACTCCTCTTTAATCTATAGGGTTGTTAATTAAACATGTTGCTGAGTCAGTAGCCTTTCCTGCTCTTACTCGCTCTGTTTACATTTCATTCTGTCATGCTTTCCATTTGGTGATGCACACACACACACACACACACATGCATGCACACACAGCCCCCTACTTCAAAAATGGACATTGTATTAGTGTTTTAATTAATCAAGAAAATGCAATTTAATCATAATTGCGTGTTCCTTTGTTTTGCAAAATCTATATTGCCAGCTAGACAAAAAGGAGGGTTACAAAATTACATAGTGGAATGTAATAATAATAAAAAATAACAAGGAAAATGTAATCCCTAGGTAAAATGCCTGATTTTAATCTACTGGCAGTCAAATCCGGATCTGTTGGTAACTTCACCTTGAAACATCCGAGTGGAGTTAATGTCTCCCCAGTGGGACTGGCAGGGGCATTATACTACTTTTTCTGCTCTTGGCATGCCTCCTTACATAGTCATTAGGGTTTAATCAATATGGATTTTTGAAGGCAACAAGACAAGCAAGGATTTTTCAGAATTTAATCCTTGTCAGGGTGGAAACGCCTCTGAAACAGTATTTAGACCATCATGGGACACAAAACTCTCCACAGAGTTTGATGACTAGATATTGTTCTTTATGTCTCTCACAAAAGTTATGGGGCATGCAACATGCTACCACAACTTCACACAGAAGCCCAGTGCCAGTGTTGTGTTGAAGAAGATGTCTCCACACTCCCTTCAAACAGCCAAAAGCATTTTCCACTTGGCAGAACTCAACCCAGTACTGAACCTCCTCTCCTCGTCTGTCAGGGCTCCACTGTTAAGATACAGCAGCATCCCAGTATTATTCACATAGTGCGAGTGCTGCAAAACGCAAAGTGTTAAATCAAATTCTTAATGCTCTGAATGTGTCATTTTCAAGAACTCAAGTGCAGATGAATGTATGGAAATGACTCTATTTGGAAACTTTTTTGGTGAGAGCCATTAAAAATATATTTTTTTAAGAGATTGGAAAAGCATCAATTTTGATCGCGTTTTGCAAATTTGAAGATGTCCAAATTGGATCATGTGATCTCCCTGACCAGCCCATTAGTGAAAGTTAGAGAAAGATAAAGTACAACTGAAAGGACGGTGCACTCTGATCAAGGCAAGAATGGCAAAGGCTTTATATTCATATGTACCAAAATTTGTGATCTACAAGTTAGTATCAACTCTTACGGTTATGACTGTCTCTCAGATGGAGCGATGGTAGGAATGTGCATCCCAGCATCTGCACTCACACACAGCAGCATTCCTCTCCTTCAAAATCCACAAAGTGTGTCTTCATGTTTGGCCCCCTGAGGCATTCCTCTACATCTCCCATATAGTGATTTTTGAATTGAAAGACAGATTTCTATTATAACTTGACAAAGCACTGACTCCTCAATGCCAAATAACATTGCTATTGTCGTATAAGATGCAAAAGACCTTGAAAGGTGTTCACTCTAAACTTTAAAGCCTGTCACACAAGCATCAGATCTTCGGGTGTATTTTTCACACAACTAATTTACAAAACATGCAAAATGTGGTATAGAATGGTATAGAATGCAAACCGATAAGACGTATACGCATAATATTAAATAGTGTGTCACAATAGTGTGCCTAAATATGGATCTTACTGAATAGGCCTATTTATGTTGTCTGCATCTTAGAATTTAGTCTATTTTGTGGATGGGGAAACTATTGATTCTTTTATCCTACTTCTACTCAGAGTGGCAAGCCACCACAAAGAAGCTGCCTCTTATTGCCTGTTTCCAGTTTGTGTGTGTGTGTGTGTGTGTGTGTGTGGTTTTTTTTTTCACAGGGTGAAGGAGAAGAGCCAACTTCAAGAAAGTTCCCTCTCTCATATTGCTGACCCACTCCTTTTTCAGAGTCATTTTCAAGCATCACCCTCCAGAATCCGTCCCCCTGGGGACCACGCTGCTGCAGGTTTGTGTGTTGTAACACCTCCAAAGAGTTGCTATCATCAGTTTCCCTTTTCTCATACGTTCCCTCAAACTCCTCGCTTTGTTGAATTTCAGTCTCAATATTAAAAAACGAACCGCATCTCCAACAGCTTTCGCTTCGGACTCGAGCAGTTTGGCGAGCGATTCAAGCAATATGAATGGAAACATCTTGAATCGCTCAGACATGCAGCCTCATTCTGGAGATATCGCACAACGGTCCGCCACGAGATAAGCGATGTTTATTGTTCCGTGAGATACAGATACACTGATTCCCATGGATTCCCCTCTGCAGTGTAAATGGGATCATATTGGGTCAAAGGCAGATAAAGAATGCCTGTGGAAATTGATCATGATTAATGCACGGCGGTGTAGAGAGGGCTTTAGAGAGATGACTCTAGTACTTGAAACATCTGTTTACAAACTGTGAGAAATAGAATCACATTTTAATGCCAATTGATTATTGTCCTCCATATGTCATTGTGTACCTCTGAGGATGGATGGCGCCTGTGGTGACGCCTACACTATTTATGATGATGTCTGTTTGACAGTGCAGTGTGAGCCAAAATCAAACCCAGTTTCAGCACAGAATACAGTACAGAGAACCACAGCATATCTGCCATGCGTTTTTAAGACAAACCCCCCAAAAAATGTTTCCTGCTCTGTTTCTGCTTCTGTGTATTATAAACTTTTTTTTTTTTTTTTTTGCAAGGGACGACTTTTCCCTCAGGCTCCATTCATCATGCAACGACCCCAGCCAGGTTGAAGAAATCTTTGCTATTACTGCAACAATGGATCGGGAACCTTTTTTACTGAACTGCGACAAAAATTACCTCAAATCCCATAAACCAATTATATGCTGTTGGCAGCAAAATCTTTACATGCATTCTTGCAGGAAATATAGATTATAAAATCATGACTTGGCAGAAATGTATGCAACTTGGCATTCAATTTTTAGGTGGGAACCAGGACAGAAAAATGTAAATCAGAGTCTAAATGTGTGTGTGTGTGTGACAGTGTGCACCAAATGTGTATGTGTGTAGAGTCCAAATGTGTGTGTCCATATGTCCACTTTTCCGAGTGTGTCTCAGTATTTGCGGGTGTGTGTTGGCTATAGTTCTGCTGATGAAGTATGTGGCAATTTTATGGACTTGGGCAATGGTGTCATGAACTTTTCTATTTTTATATTCGAGTAGATTCCCCCTGCGTGAACTCAGCAGCACTGAAGTCCTTTGCTACATAGACAAACCCCCAGCAGAAAGAACTCCAGAGAAGCTGCCTCACCTGGTGAACATCTTTACATTTTACTCATAACCATTTAAATCGCTTATGCTGCTTTACATTTTTGCTGCAGCATCTCTCAAATTGGCACAAAAATCACCAAAACCCCATCCAACATGCGGCAATAGATTCATTTTAATGTGAACAGTTTTTTTTTTCTGTCTCCTTTTCACCTTTGGACTCAATTAAAGGAATAGTTCAGCCAAAAATTCACCCTCATGTCAACACTGGTGAAATTTGTACAGTATGTCAATATAACACACAGCGAGTTAGCTAGGCTAGCTCAGTAAGCCTTCTCCAAAACAACTAACAGAGTGATTGGAGACTAGCTTTTTTTAGAGCGAAAGGGAAAAAGCAAAAACTGATTATAAGATTACCAGACGCTAATTACAGTAATGCTAGCCTGTAGCCCAGAGTGATCTGGGGCCCTTGATTGGGCAGAGAAAAAGCTTTAATTTATTTTAAACAGGCATATGGGCCCCCATTGGCCCATAAAAACATTTGATAATTTGTGAGTTGATGATTGGTTAGATACAGAGGTTTCAAAATCTTTATTTATTTTGGTGGATGTTACGTCACTGTGTCACTTTGTGTGTAGGCTAGCATTAAAAATAGAGAATGTGAGAAAGAGAGAAAGAGAAAATATAATAGCAGGGCCCGAAAACAAAAACCACAACTATTAATAGGCGCTGCATCTTTTGTCTTTTGGATTCTGACGATTTTTAGGCTATAGTTTCTGCGATGTGAAACAACTTACCCCGCTTGAGTGGCATAATGTGATGAAGAGTGCAGCTTTAGACCCCATTATGTTCAATACTGGAAAAAAAACACAGGGGCCTCATTTATAAAACATTTTGTGCGCATAAAACCAGCCTGAAGAGTGTTTACGGCACTTTTCATGCAAATTACCTTACCTTGTTTACCTTGATTACCTTACCTTGTTTTTGGAGACAGTGAGAAATAGCGACTTCGATGGCAAAGTAGTGAAATATGTCAAAAATGCCTTTACACTCAGTTCAATTCCAGTCCTACTGAACATCACATTAGAAAGCCCTCTAATAATAACATACTGTGTCATCAAAACGTCTGCAACTAAATAGTGTCTTTGTGGCTTTAGTTTGAAAGCCTATCTGACATTAGGCTCTTATGGTGTGAATTAGTCTCAATTTAGTGCATCACAGTCTTTTAACAGAGACCCAATTTGTCCCACATAATTGTGACAAATGCAAAGTGTTAAAGTCTTACCATTACAGCTCACACAGATCTCTGGACTTGGTTCGTACATTCAAAAGTTTGTTCATTAAAAATTTTGCAAGTGACATTTCAAAAATAAGTTCTTACTTAAATAAGAACCAGATTACTCATCTCACTATTTCTATATCTTTCTATATGGTCAATATGTTGATTCCATTTGAAGTAAATGGGATATGTATTCAGAAGCTCCACTTCCGTTGATACTGTAACAAAAACCTAATAAATTACATCTTTTTCCATATTTTGTGGAACAGTATTACAGTGACTAATAGTTTCATTTTTGACAGTGGGGAAAAAATCTTTATGGTGTTCAGATGCATTGTAAAGGAAACGTTTCTTTATTACATTTTAACTGCGTTCCGTTTTTATTGATGGCACAACAACAGAATACACCTTCATATTTAACACATCTCTGACTTCTAAATGTGTTAAATCTTTACGAACATGTAGTAAAGAAGCGTGTTACTAATAATTCATCTAAACACCATTTTGTCATTGTCTGTGGAGTGGAATTGATAGAGTTTTTTTGCTGTGATAAGCAGTTTAATGTATGTATGTATGTATGTATGTATACATATACTATATATTTGTTATTCACCTCTATCTCAAGATGTTTTGTTTTCTTTTGCAGCAAGGTCTGACACTGCTGATGCTATTTTGCACATTGCTGTTAATGCTGGAATCCATACTTTTTGCACATTTTTATTCACACATTTCTACTTCATATGTTTGAATGTTGATATTGCGTATGTTTATATAGACCCCATTTGCTCTATTGTTCTTTATATCCTATTTTTCTTTGATGTATCCTATTACTTGCTGCAGGTCTAAAACTATTGATCTGTTTAATTTGAACTGAGATCTTGCAAAACTAAAATGTATAGATTAGCGATCATTTGGCTTCTGATCATCAATTTAATTGTCTTTGGCTTAAACATTACACCTCTAAGTAAAGTAGAAGTGAATATACTCTCGTGTGAAAACATATAATATTGACAACAATGCAACTGAATACATTTTTTGAGTGAATGGGTTTATTTTTAAAGGGAGAATTCATCCATTCATTCATTTTCCTTTACATTTATTCCTTTTCAGAGTTAAAGGACTATGCTGGCTTTTTAGGAGTTTGGCCCATGGGTCACCTGAGCCAATATGTGACCAGAGGATTGGCTGTAAAATAATCCTGTAGGCCTTTCCCAGCATTTACATCTATTGGAAATTTAGAGTCTCCAATCAACCTAGTCTACATGTCTTTGGGACTGTGGGAGGAAACCGGAGTACCCGGGGGAAACCCACGCGAACACGGGGAGAACATGCAAACTCCACACAGAAAGGACCGGGGATGGGAATGGAAGTGGTGTCCTTGCTGTGAGGCGACAGTGCTAACCACTGAGCCTCCGTGCTGCCCAGAGATCTACGAAGGTTTTTCTCCGCACGACTCCTGAGAACTTGCATGATGGATTTGACACTCAGAAAATATTCACACTTTTTGTCTCACAAGTATGCTGTCGTGCTTTTTTTCAACTTGGTGATACTTAAGCTATTTTCATCAAATGAGCTAAAGTCTTAAGACCGTCGTCGCCCATGGCAGTTAGCTAATATTAGCTTAAAATTCTACATGTCTTGTAGCGTAGCCAAGCTCAGCAAGTGTCAAACAGAAAGGCATAGCTTCACAGTTGCAAAGCTAAACATCTGTAGCTCTAACGTTAACTTTGTTAAGGACCTAAGCAAAATTACAGTGAGACAAAACAATCACAGCCAAAAACATAAGACATTGCTAAGGTAAGGCAGCAATGTCTTTTATTATGTTTTTGTCTGAGACTGTTTTGTCAAACTATAATTTTGCTTAGGGCCTTACAAAAATAGAGCTTAGGAAATAGTGGTGCATGTTCACAACTGTCCTGGGGCACAGGAATAACGTGTGTGAATTCTTAACATTTGTGCCATATTTCTTTGGCATTTTGTCTACATTCGACAGTCTATAGCGAAGAGAGACACCCTGTGCAGATATTTTCTGAGTGTAAAATCCGTCATGCAAGTTCTCAGGTGCGCAGCTAGAAAAACCTTCATAGAACAGTTCACTCCACATCTTCGACCTTGGAAGCACAGCGGCGGCGAAGGGCCTTCATCATCCTGGAGAAGAAGCCTCGGATTCCCTTCTTCTTCTTCTTCTTCTTCTTGGGCTCGCTGGCCTCTGAAAATCAAAAGAGCAAAGTCAATGCCTCAACCGACCTTGATGTGATTAACTTCACTGTGGAAGGACTGGACAATTCAGACAAGTTGAGGTGAATGTCTCCTACCAGATGTGGTGTAAGTGGAATCGGTGTTGTCCAGGTGGTCCATCTGGTTCAGAGGAACCGATGCGGTGTCCACAGAGTCAGAGTCAGAGTCCACAGCTGGAACAGCTGCATCTCCGGCCTGAGAGGGAGTTGTTAGTATTAATAATAATCCCATTCATTATTGGTTGAGTCCATTGTTCTACTGTACAATTTGCTAATATATAAATCACGCTCAGCAAGCGGTGAATCCTACCTCTGTGGCGTTCAGTGAGGGAGTCGCCTCAGTCATGGCAGTGGCCAAGACAGTTTTACTGAGAGACATGGCAGCAGCCATGTCAGTGTCACTGACAGACTCAAACATGAGACTGTCCATGCTCTCTGGACAGCTGGAGGTCTTGTTCCGAACAGCCTGGGGGCTAAACACACACACACACACACACACACACACACACAGTCACTGTTGGTCCATACAAGCTTTAAGGAGCAGCACTTTACAGAGTAGAGGGAAAATGATCTCATCTTTTAGGAGTAGCTTGTTGTTAGTGGACATGCTTGCTCTGATAGTGGCGAACAAACAATTGCACTGTTAGCATACTATTCCTTCAAATGTTATTTGTCACAACGCCTTATAACAATCATGCAAATTTCCCACACAAGTGCACATACTCCCTGATCTGCTCACATTAGGGCCTAAGTTGACCATTTCCCTCCTCTTCCACTCTTATCTGAGTGATGAGTGGCGTGACCAGAGGAAATAATCGTACCTAATTTGGTGGTTATCGCTCTGCTGTTCAGTAGCCCCATCCTCCAGCATGCTGTTCACGGAGGACATAGGCTGAACCAAGAGGACACGATGCTGTGGTGTCAAATTTCCCCAACTGCTGATCACTGACGACACATCCAGTAGTCCAGGCTGAGACTGGTTTTCATCCACATTCGTCTCACCATCTCTGTGCATGGCGGTGGCATCGGGCAGAGGTTATACTCAGGAAACAGGACTTAGCACTGAATAAATGTCTGATAACCTATAACCAAAGCAGAAATGTAAGGACTCGCAGGCATGCCACACGCATAGAAACACACACTTACTGAGAGCTGTGGCAGGAGCTGTTGATAATGAAGGGATGGGCGAGGACTTCACTGGGGGTAATCCTCTTGCTGGCATCCACTTGAAGCATTGCCTTCAATAAATCGACAAACTCCGTGCTATCATCAGCCTCAGCCCTGTTCTCCTCACCCAGGCTCTCCTATATGTGGAAACAATAAGCAAATTCCAACTGAAAATCAGACAAATCATCTCCCTGAAAAGGGAATCAATGAAAGCCATGAATTCAGCCAATGCTACGTCTTCACTTTTCAGCATCTACCACCTACTTGACCACCTACCTTCTTCAGTTCATCCAGAGAGCAGAGTTTGTTGTACCTGGTGTCTTTGAGTCGTGTCCATGTTTTTCTGAAATACTCCCATGCAGTCTAAATGAACATTTAAAAGTCTATTTGAGATACCTCTTAATCACTTTACTGTTTTATATAAAGAAGAAACTGTTCAAGAGAAAATGAGAGCCAAAGAAAGGGTGTTGTGGTACCAGGAGCCTCCAGTGTTGGTCCTTTTTTTTGAAAAACTTCTCTGTATACAGCCCAGCATCCAGAAGATGGTCTGCAGGCTGACCCAGGGTGTAGACGATGTATCGCATCTGGAAACAAAACACAGCATCATCTTTCTAGACTATCAAGACTCCATATGCTTTTGGTGACTCTTATAATAGCTACAGTGATCAGTAATGAACATCTTCATCCTTTACATAGTGAACTAAGCCTGGCCTTTCAGGAAGAGTATATGTGGATGCAGCAGTACTAGATGTATTAGGAATAGTGTCCAGCTATAGCAAGGTACTGACCACGTCATATTCATGTTTCCCAGGGAAGAGGTGATCACCAAGATACAAGTGGGCCATCACACAGCCCAGAGACCACATGTCGATGGCCTCAGAAAACGGCAGACCCAACAGGACTTCTGGAGACCTGAGTGTGGAAGAACAGCAATGCACAACATGAGAAACATTGTCATGTTCTGAGGAAGGAGAATACAACATGGGACATGGCAGAAATCCCTCACAAACAACAATGCACAGCATCAGTACAAGGTTGTCACAGCAGCTGAGAATTATGGAGCCCCGAATTCATCATTTGTCCTAACAAGTATGGAGAGGAAACACACACTCTGCTACTTATTTACAGTAGAACTGAGAAACTGCAAGCACACCCCAGTAGAGAAGTGATCCATGTTTCTATAGACCTCACCTCCAGAAAAGGGGCTGAACAAGATAGCCAGTCAGAGTATCGATATGATCTGTCTCAAGGGCCAAGCCGAAGTCGATCAGCTTCACTTTCAAGGGTTTTTTCCGATGATCCACCAGCATGATGTTGTCCGGCTTCACATCTGTGTGGATCACCCCGACGCTCTTCAGGGCGTCGAGCGCTGTGGCCAGCTGCAAGTACAATGCCGGTCATAAAATATACAGCATGTGCCACAGCTGAACATTTGAATTTGGCTTTCTATCTGATAGTATCTGTACCTGCTGGGTGATGGAGCTGATGTCATTTAAAGGCAGAGGGACAAATCTTCTGAACTCCATGTAGTCATGCAGGCTGATGTCCAACGCCTCGAACACCAGACTAGTGCCACAGCTTGTATGGAAGGCCTCGTGAAATCTCACAATGTGACACTTGTCTGGGTCCAAACCTCTGAGCCTTTGCAGCATGGCCAACTGGGAACACACGACAAGTTTGACATGCTCATGTAATCAAAAGATAGTTCACGTGTTACATAGCAAACCTTTTAAACGGCTAAGGCAGAATCTGACCAACTAATCAAATGCAACACAAACGTCAAAAGCAATAAATTAGCCCACCTCTATTTTGCCGATGATGCGATGGTCTTTGGATTTTATGGTCTTTACAGCCACAATCTCGCCGGTGCCATGTTTCACACATCGGTCCACTGTTCCAAAGATCCCCTTTCCCAGATGCCTCACTACCAAATACTTGCTGGAGCTGCCACTGGAGTCCAGGAGGGTAGGAGAGGTCAGGGGGTGACCCGGAGCTGAACTGTCTTTCACGTCTTCCATTGATTATTATTATTATTGATTATTTTTGCACAGAAACTGAGAGGAAATGGGGAGAAAAAAGAGAAAAGAGGTACAGTTAATAGTTCAAATACAACAACAGTTTTAAGTTTTTTCCTCCCTATTAGAGCATTTTCATTGTGTTTTAGAAGCATTTTCAGCGACTGGAATAATTTAGTTAGTGTCTTGGATGTCTGGAGTGTAGTTTTAAGTTTAGGAGGCACTTGTCTAAACATAGCCTATTAGGCTACATTTTCATTGTTGTAGGCTACACTGTATTTTCTGCAGTTAATCTCCAAATTGACTTTGGTCACTCCTAAATCTCATTATCTCTGTCTCTGTCTTTCTTTATCTAAACACCCACCTACCTACCTAGCTAGCTATCTATCTACCCACCAAGTTCTCTCTCTTTCCACCTCTGGTTCTGAGTTACAGCATCACTGGACCCTAGATACTTTGCTATTTTAAAGAAGAAAACCATTGACTTACCTCTATTAGCTGCAACAGTAAGAGGAGAAAAATCCACATCTTTCACACTTGACGCATTAGTTCCATAACAGCTTTATGATGCAATAATGTACAAATTCTCAGCTTTTGACTGAGCAATTAAAATTGGTTCCAACCAGTAGGCTAAGACAGTATCTTCACACCAAGATCATGTAATCCAATAATAATGTATTAAATCATGTACTGTCAGATAAATTGAGTACTAAATAACTTTTCATTCTGATAGAATTGAGAAAAATGCACAAAGTGTGTAGGGCTGGGCGTGAATAATTTTTCTTGCCATTATACTTGATGGATGAGATGATGGATGTGTTGCAAAACATCCAACTCCTTAAAGGTCCCATATTTTACACTTTCCAGTGTTATATTGTAGGTTTTGAGGTCCATTAAAAGCTGTGTGTGTGGTGTCATGCACCAAAAACACTTTCAATCCAGTTTTACATTTTCCAGCATCTCTCTGAGCCTTACCAAGAACAGGCTATTTCTGTCGCTGTGTCTTTAAGGCTAATTAATATTAACGTCCCAATATAAACAGCAACCACTTAACGTCAATTGATCAAATGTAATTTGATCTGCAAATACTGGTTGATCAATGGGTCCTGTAAGGTATAAATTGTCATATAACAGTAGGGTGACCACCTCTTAATTGTTCCGTTGCAGGACAGCAGACATGATTTTGCGGGACAATGCGGGACACGTGGGAGAGAGAGAAATGTCTATTATCAGGCTATGTAAATATTGATTAATATTAATAATAGACGGAATGTCTATTAATAATAGATGGAATATTAGACAGAATGCCTATTTGCAGTGGCATTGGATATTAACCTGCTTTAAATCATCGGTAGGCTTTATGAAATTTTTATTTTAACGACACTAGGACCTATTCAATCCAATAAATATAATGAATTAAATATAATAGGCTAATAGTTTGGTTGAAAATCACATGTTATGCAAGAATAGGAGGGATAAACAGACCAGTTTCCTTAAGTAGCGACTAGAAAATGCACGGTTAAATATATAAGTATGTTTGTTTACTAAAAAAAAATAAAAAATAGGCCTAATCATTGAAATGTGGGACACTGCTTATGACTTGTGGGACGTGGGACAAACATTCCAATTTCGGGACTATATAACAGTTAGCTACAGAACATACAGGGGGTGCACAGAATAATTTAAACACTTGGATAAATTATATGGGTTGCCTTGTCCTTGTATTGTTGGGGTAGTCACATCTGCTTATAAGGCATAGGCAGTGCTAACCACTACATAATTATCTTTAATGACTTCTTCCCTGCTGTCCAAGACCCCTGATGCCCCATATTTCCACTGCTATATAAACAGTATTGTCTAAAAGGCATTTTCAGTGTATATTTGGGCATGAGTTAATTAACTCTCATGAGGTGGAATGGTGTTGCATGATCCCTCCTACATACAGTCATGTCAGATGCTGTTAGTATTTATGGAACAGTACATAAGCTGCTTTGGTCATGTGGGGACCCAACATCTTTGCTTTGCAACCTTTTTCATCATGTCAAAAAAGTGACAACGGCAAAAATATGATGTTAATAATTATAAATATGATGTTAATAATTATGATGGCCATAATGAATATGCTGGCCAAAAACAACTACTAATAGAAACTACAACTTCTTCATACTGGACACACTGCACGGTTCAGACAAAGCCAACATGATGCTATAACATGGAGCTTCTGAATATATATCCCTTTTACTTAAAATGGAATCAACATATTGACCATATAGAAATAGTGAGATGAGTAATCTAACCAAAGTAATCTAAACAAAGACTTATTTGGTTATTTGGAATGGTAAGATTCTTGGAGGTGGTATACTTGGAAGTGCTGGGCGTCTCCATCCTCTTCAGCCTCATCTTCACCACCAGTTGCACCCGCTGCCTGATCCCCCCCGAGTCAGAAAATGAGAATAAAACACTTGTTTAGTCTTTTCTTAAAGCTACACTAAGCGATTTTCCGACCACTACAGGAGGGTGACAGAAGCCGCAACACATTTTGTAAACACACACAGCAACAATCGCTTACTGAAATCGCTTATTGCAGGTTTAAGTGTGTCATGCATTTGTTTTAGTCCGATAAATCAAATGAATGTGAAATGTTGAATGCGTGGTGAGGTTCACTCGCTCCAAAAATAAAAGGCACATTTAGGATATCTGGGACTTCCGCAGCAGTCTCATCTTCCTCTGTCATGTTGGTGTCACCCTGTTTTTCTAACACAATGCCACTAAGTAGGGTTTCCAAATCAAAGTGTTATCAAAGTGAGACGTCTGTCCAGAGGAGAGAGCTCCGGTGTCTTCTCGCCCCGCCGGTGGCTCTGACGCTCGGTCGCTGCGCAGCAATGCGCTTCTGCCCACAGTTTTATAAATGAGGCCCCATGTCTTGGCTTTGTTTGTTTTGTTCAAAAAAATGTAGTGATCAGAATCACGCGTGATGAATCTTTTTTTTTAATTTTTTTTTTATGTGTGGTCATTTAGCCCAAATGAAGCAAAATAGATGACTTATTTATATTACATATATCAGTTGTTTTTGTTGTTTTTTGAGTTCCATACCTTCACATACCTTGCTATGATTTCATTTTCACTATGATACTACTGATACCGATAGTACTGTACATAGACCTAAATCATAAAGTTGCAAGTGCATTTTTTTTCAATATATATTTTCAGCAATTCCTGTGACTAAATTAATCACTGGATTAGCCTTATTAAAAACACATTAGAGAGCTTAGAATTGCAGACAACAGTTAAAAAAAAACATAACACCAAACCTAGATACTGTACTCCCATCACTTGTCGGAATTTAGATTCTGCCCCCCACTTTAATCTAAAGTTAGGCGCCAGTGACTGAACCCATGCCCCTCTAACCTAATACATTACCATATAACCATCTTTAATACTCTGTCAAACAGTCAAACTATTGTTTTGTTATTGTGCGCTGCTGCTATTGGCTGCAATGGACAGGGCTCTAATGTCTCCAATGTCTCTAATGTCACTGCTGTTGCTGTTGCATATCAGTCTCAAAGCAAGTGTGTACATGATTTAATCTCAGCTTGCAGATTGGCTGTGAATCTTATTCATTGGTTGTATTGCTGTTTACATTACAGCTATAGTAGGCTAGTGTGTGTCTGTGCTCCCAGTGTAGTGTGTGTGTTCCCTGTGTGTATTCCCTCATATTCCGTTTTGCCTTGGCAGCAACAGGCTCTTGCTCCAAATGTGTCACTTAAGTATTTATTATTTATTTATTTATGATTATATTCATTTTTATTATACAGCCTATTTATTATTATTTTTCTTGTAATGGTAGGTGGGCCTACACAAAGTGTAGCCTATAGGGGCGTCTGATCACCTTAATCAGACTGAAGATTACTCCAAACAGCATAATCCAGGTGTTCTGGAGCCAAACGATTGCACTGCGGATCCAAATGTCCAATATAATATGCAACTTTGCACACTGGCGGCCCCAAGTGGCAGCGGGAGATAACAGATTTTTTAAGGGTTTGAAGGACTTCATTACCCAGAAATCATAAAATGTGATGTCAGTAAACTGCACTCTCCTCATAGCTGAGGTTCTTCTTCGCTTTTATATTTTGCTCTTAAATTTAGATTGATTACCTCCTGTGCACAAGATTTCCCACCAGTGACCGTACCAGACACTTGAAATGAATTTCATTTGGGCAAATTCAGTGAATGTGTGTCTCTCAATTAGAGAGACACACTCTTCTCCAGTTTGTGATTTAGGCTGATAAAACAATTAAAAAATATGGGAAAAGTGTACGTTAGGCCAAGGGAAATTAGCTAACACGGTGAAAAGGTCATTTTTCACTTTTGTCCTTAAAGAAGGGTGAGAAACGGGAGAAAGGAAAGGGCAGGGAAAGATGAGAGGAGGAAAGGGAGGAAGATGAGAAGGAAGAATAAGTGGATAAGGAAGAAAGAGAGGATCAAAGGGAGCCAAAGAACTTTTCCAGGGGCTCGCTGACTGATCCGGCTGACTCTCTGTTATGATGTAAAGCCGCTGAATAAAAGAGTCAATGCGATGTTCCAGACACGGCCGCTGTGTATTCAGAGTTCAGCGGCACTACTTTTCGAGGCCAGGCGATACACAATCCTGAAGAAACCGACGCTGGCGGTGACGGCGTTCGCAGACGGTCGTCAGATGATGCAACTTTTTTGCAGAACGACAGCGCCAGTCAGTCCGGGAAGGCTCACCACCTCCTGGCGTAAGGCGATATCGGCGCTCACGAGGCCTTAGGCATGCAGGTCTTGCCTGTGCCGAAGAGGAGTCATGGTGTAAGGTGTTAATAGGGCGGAATGACTCGTAGAGAAGCTGCCAATACCTGGGGTAACTTCTCCAAAAATGTCATCTCAGCTATCATTATACGCGCTGAGATGAGCTCTACGTGATTTCACATCCGGAACTCGTCTTTTCCCTAAATTGTCCCTACCTGGTGTGCTTTGGGGTCTCTTACTCACTCAATGGGGAAAAAACAAGGGTAAGGAAGAAATGAAAAAAGGTAAAGGAAGACGAGGGAGTGGGAGAATGCGGAACTGAGAAGACAAAAAGGATCAAAGGGAGCCGGAATGCTTTAGATTGGTTCTGGGTGAAAGGTACAGCAGACACAACAGTGAAGCTGTATCGTTGTCAAACTCCTTCTCCAAATGTCAGCTCAATTATTCCATCCGGCGCTGAGCGACACGTGGACCGATGAGTGCCTCTAGCTTTGATGAAGGTCTATCCACATTTCGAGAACTTCTCATTAGGATCGAGAGCTGCACGTTTTTTTTTTTGTTTTTTTTTTCTCCCACCTCCACTTACCACCTCATTCAAACGCTATAAAAAAAAAAAAACAGAGTTCACAATTGTGTTGCGTTTTGCATCTCATCTGCCCCTTGCGTGACGGTCCTTCACCGGTAATGGGAAGCGGGCTAAGAGAGAGAGAGAGAGAGAGACGGACAACACAAAGTGGAACCTTTGGTCCCATCAGCGCTCTTTGGCCATTATATACGGTTCTCCACCTGCATTTACTTTAATTCACTTCTCTGTCACTCCTCCGCTCTCCCCACCTCTGGATCTCTTCACTTCCACTCTTTTCCCTCTCTCTCTCTCTCTCCCTCTCTCTCTCTCTCTCTTCCTGAGGGTTTGCCACTAACAGAGCCCCCTCCTCCTCCTCCTCCTCCTCCACCCTGCCCCACCGCCTTCGCCCCCCCCCCCCCCCATCTCCAGCTTGTTAAATTTGATTGACAGGACTAGATATTTGTGGTGAGTGTCGGGGCAGTGTGGGCTCGGAAATGGAACAGAGATCTCCATCGCATTGGGGACTGCATGAAAGTAATATCAATATACTTGCTTTCGGCTTTTGCGAAGGACTGTTGGACCTTCGCCCGTTTGTCACGAATGATACAATTTAGAGAGATGCGAGTGCGTAGGACTTATGCTTCGTACTCTCGATTTGACTCTTCAGAAACAAATTCAATATTTCAGTGATTTCACGCAACTTAAGATGCACGCATTTGAGTGGTGCTTTGAAACAGATGTTCAGTCCCTGTAATTTATTACCAGGCACGCTGCTGAATGGTGATCAGGCATTTCAAGGTGGTGATTTCCATCCAGCGAGAAGACACCAGCCAACACAACAGAAATTGCCTCTAATGTGGGAGTATGTGCGTTGATGTGTGTGTGAGTGGGTGTCAGTGTGTCTGCACGCATTGCATCCATGTGTGTTCATGTGCGTGTCTTTGGCGTGACATCTCATCTTTTCGGTGGGATGGTGGGACACAACAGTTTGTCATGAGATATCTTCTTCCACGATTCCACAAGAATTTCAGGAATTCCATCTTGTACAGTTTCACAAGCAGCCAGCTCCAAATCATTTCCATCTCATTTTCCTTCCCGTCATATTTATGAAATCTATCACTCAGAACTCCACAGCACAGTTCCTACAGCCCACAGTATGTCGCCGGGTGAAATCCTCATGTCTCCAAAATGTCAACTTTTCAGGGACCAAGAAGCCCTGTTTTCAGCTTTACCACCATGCATTTTCCAGTTTATCTAATTGGTTTGAAAAGGTTTCATAAACCCAAAGGTCATAGAATTTTCTCAACCGATAGAGGAGCATGTAATCCGTCAGTTGAAGTTAAAACATGAAAATCACCAAAACTGGAATTACAAGCACACTTAGTGTACAGTAGGCTATATCAGTACAGTATATGCACAGGCACATGCAGATGATGCATTCACACACATGCATGCACACACACACGCTACATGCGCACACACCAACACACACTGTTGTAATTATGTTAGATGTGCAGGATTGATAGGCACCTGTCTGATGTCCTCTTATCTATGCTGTGATACGATCAGCGATCTTCGCCAATGTGTGTATGTGTGTGTGTGTGGTCGCCTAGTGTGTGTGTGCGTGCGTGTGTGCGTGCGTGCGTGAGCACATCAGTGTGATGTCCTTAACAAAGACATGATGACAGGACTGATGGATATCACCTCGATAGAACAGAGATAACAGAGTTTGCTGTGAGGTCTTGAGGCCAAAGGGGTACAAATTACATTTCAACTAACTTTATACAAGAGAGCCAATATACTTGCACCTTCCTCAACTTTGATTTTTTCCCCCACTTAATTCATCTTTGGCCATGATTTAAGCAATTTGCTTTCAGTATTAGATACAGTAGATTTCATCAAGTGCTTTAATTTGATATATAGATCTCATTTGTCTCTGATGGCCATCTGGCTGCAAGCCCTCCGCTGTTAACTGGATAAGGTGGAAAACCTATATCTTATATTACAGTGGGGAAAGTCATTATGAAACTGAAGTTCAAATAGTTCCCCCCTGCCCACAGTGCTTGAAAAGCTACCTGCTGTGATGAAGACTAAGCAAGAAAGTCATTAATTTATTTGACTACTCTCAATACTGTATCTGGGTATCTACTTTATGTACTTTTCGTTCTATCTGAGCATTTTTTAAGTATTTACTCCTGGTTTTACTTGAGTTGAAAGTTTTATTTTTAGACATAAGAGTCATATAAGCACACAAGATCTGGCCCAGTCACCTTACCCAATATGTGATGAGAGGATTGGCACCGAAACCATCTGTCTCTGGTAGACAGTTCTGTCCGGTGTGCATGCTAACACTTAAGCATACAGTATGTTAAGTAATCGTAGGCGACTCGCATGAAGATTGACCTTTTAGTAATCCAAAGTTGGTATTGGTTTCCATTCTATGTACGGCCTGTAGATTCATAACTTCTGAAAACAAAATCTCAATCTTCATCATTACTGAAGTCCTTTATGAATCAACAGCACAAAAAAAACGTTAGCTGTCTGGCTAACTTTGCTCACTTGCTGTGTAAACAAAACAAATTACGCTCAAAGATTGAGGGAAGAGAGATCCTCTACCATTGAAAGTGCTTTCTTTTTGTCAGATTTTACGTCTGTTTTACCAATCTCCTTATGAACTGTCATTAAAATAACTAACCATCCAACCTTAGAGCTGCGGCAAGTTCTCATTTTCTCACTTTTAGGATAATGCTACTTACAGATGAGTTTTCAGCCACTAGTAGCGCTAGTGAGCAAAGTTTGTTCCCATACAACAACAAAAGCACGTATCATGTGGTTTTCAAGCAGGCACACGAGAATGTACGAGGACGCCACGAGCACGGAGGTGACATAGTACACAGTACTGTGTGGAGAGGGAGCCGATCCAGGTTGTTTTTCCTCTCTGCTCACTCAGTAACCAAGTCGGCCGAAGAAAGAGACACAACTGAGTTTGGGAGAGCAAAGAAACGAAAACCTGATCATAATGTTGAGTAATAGTTGAGAATACTGCAGAAGCTCTTGATTGGTGGAGAAAAGTGAACTTAGAGAAAGCAATATAGGATCGTGTTACAATCCTATATTGGGTTACAATCCTATATTGAGCTGGAAATTCTAGTAAATGATGCGCCAATGGGTGAAGTAGATGGTATGGTTACCTAGCTGAAACGCCTGCAACTTAGGCCGTCAATCAATTGAAGGGGCGGAGCTTCCTTTCCAAGCCGCTGTACTGAGATCCGGATGTAAAAATGGTAGCCTTGTAAACATTAAAAAGACTGAAGGTAATACATTTATTCAGCATAGTCATTGGGGTCTAACAACATACAGTACACATGTCTATACATGTGAAATCAGGAATGTAAACAAATCCACATTGTTTACATGGAAAACTCCATTGTTCATCTTTAACATACTGTATGCTAAAGCTAAAGCTAATGCACTGGCATTACCTACCAGAGACACAGAGATGATTTTGGTGCCAATCCTATTGCCATATACTGGGTAAGATGCCCAATGGGTCAAACTCCCAAAAAGTCAGAGTAGTCCTTTAATGCTTTTTGGATGTAACTGAGCTCTTAAGTATTTTTTAGACAGGCACTCTTACTCTGACTAGCAGTACTCCTCTCTCTGTAGGCCTACTCCTTCTACCTCTATGAGAATACAAGACAAAATGTATACTATGTTCTTTCAACAATGAGCACTTATACAAAGTCCATTCAATCCATCCATATTACTTGAGATGGAAACAAGGACCTAGATGTCTTCTATGATCGGATAAAGCTTTGTACAATGATTAGAAATTGTACTAGACACTTGAGCACAATCTTTGAGGGCTTTTTTAAAACCCTTATAGTCCATTAGAGGAAATGACATCCACACTCTAAGATTAGGGCAATTTTCATATTGAGTACACCCTTTTGGCCTCTGCTCCCTGCATCAGAGCCTTATTACCCTCGTAAAAGCCTTATTTAACCAGGCGAGCTCACTGAAGACGAACAGTCTGGCTAAGGACTTGGGGAAAAAGATGGGGATTTTCTGCAGAGAGAATAGAGATGTAATGTTGTATAATAATAAACTGATATTGGGATCCAGAAGAAAGAGCTATTTCACACTGGGACTCTGCTGATTTCTTGTAACTTAAAAAAATTATTAAAGTAAATATTGCATAAGAAAGAACTAACCTTGGCCAGTAAGCCAACCAAAGAGTAAACTACCTTAGGCCATTTCACAGTGCGTTTCAGAAGGCAGACTAGATTATTTCACATTGAGACTCTGCTGATTTCTTCTAACTCCAAAAAAATGGTGTTTTGATTCAGGAATGTTGCTGGCCGGTGCGTTAACAGGTTGTTTTCATTCTCAAAGGTCAGCGGGTTGTTTTGATTCCACATCTAGGTCAAGGGTACGTTCTAGACGTAAGCAATCCGTCAGACAGTTTATAGTGCCGAGTCACTCCAGATGGGATCCATCACACAGAGACATCAAGGCTGATGCTGTTTAGTTTAACCATCTCCAGCTTTGGGAACTGTTTTCAGTTAGGTAATACGGCCCAGGTTTAAACACACACACACACACACGCATGGAGGCACACGCTCATATGGCGTGCGGTCACGCAGACACGCATGCGAAAGCAAATCAGTTCAAATCGTTTGGATTCGGTTCATCTCCATGAGGGCAAATGATTTTCACACAAAATGTGTTCCACCCACGCACTCACACATACACACACACACACACACACACACACACGCACACACACACACACACACACACACACACACACTCCCTTGGGACTTCAAAAATGGATATTGCTCGCCCGGTTTGTTGTACTGTTTTAATTAAAAGTTTGTCCAACTTATTCATGCTTCCTTGTTATGTGAAATCCGACCGCACAAAAAGGAGGGTTACAAAACGACACAGGGTAAAATAAATGAAAGAAGCTTAACATGAAAAATGCAACAAAAATATCTCCCATCTTCAACTTATTGCTTTACCCCAAACTACACATTCGACTTGGGCCGTAAAGGCTGCATTTCCATAATCCCTTATATTTTTCTGTGCACGGTAAGGATGGAGAGTGGAGGATGGGAGAGTGAAGGGGGGGGTGCCAGTGATGAAGAGAGTGACACATTTACTAAGTGGACCCCCCCTCCCAACCCCACCCCAACCTCTCCACCCCACGTGCTAGGTGCAAAGATACTCTTGCGCCACCTGCTGGCCGAGAGCTATTGTCCCAATCCTGTGTAGGTGCATGTCCAGCTCTTCAGTGTTTTGAGGGAAGCAAGGAGGATGTTTCACTCTCACACACACACTCACACACACACACACACACTGCACCGGCTGTTTATACGCACATGCCGCATCTTCTCATTCCCACCGTGTCCCACTTCACTTGCCCCTATAACTGTTTTTAATCGCTCGAATATGATTTGACAACGGCACGGAGTCATCAATCAGCCTTCTGAAGTTCATTGCAGCCTTTATTAAGAGGGGCAGGCGGCGGCGTCATTAGGCTACACAGCGGCTACCTGGCCAAGCCATCTCATTAATCAACAAGGTGTCCTTCGACGGTGTCTTTATGAAAAGCCCGTAAAAGCGCACCTGCCCGTTGGATTGCTCGATCCCCGTCATTAGAAAGCGTAAAACATTTGCCGGTGGTTGTCGTGAAGAGCTGCAAAGTGATATTAAATGATGTAATGTGTTCGTTTTAAAGGCAAACATCCTCATAACGCCTGTTTTTGTAAAAATAAAGAAATAAAGAAATAAAAAAAAGAAAGAAAGAAATGAGCTCCCATAGCCATAATGGAGCAGAAAATGCGTAAAATGCGCACAGGAGGCGAGGAGCAATAAAAACCATATTGCCATAATATTGACTTATAGTGTGTCTCTGCTGCGCACTAGTAAGTTTATAATGACCTTATCTTACTTTATGGTATGTTTCATCTCCATCATATCATTAAAATATATACGGATTTTTTTGTTCTCATTCCAAAGAGGCAGGATATATAATTGACTTGTGAGATCCACTATCTGTCAGACAGACAGATATCCTCCTGTATGTGTAGGCCTATGTGGGGTGGGGATGGGAGGGGAGGGGAGGGGGGTCTGGGTTTTGTTAAAAGTGCGGAGCTCCAGTTTGGCCCTTCCCTCGCCTCAAGTCAAGGAGACAGCGGCGTGCAACCGCACTCGGTTATTTCCCGGCCCCCCCGCTGGTACCAGGCTCTCTATCAACACACCGCTGACAGATCCGGGGAACAGCTCTCTCTCTCTCTCTCTCGCTCTCTCTCTCTCTCTCTCTCTCTCTCACTCGCTCTCTCTCTCCGTTCATCGCCGCTGTACCGTGGTGCGCCCCAGACGCGCTCCCCAGTTCAGGATGGACTCGTCTCCGTCTCCTTCTCCTCACCTTTCCCACTGAGTGTCAATGACGCTGCGCAGCCTGCTGTAGTTCTGGTCGGGGCTCTCTGAGTTTTAGCTGCGCTGATCCTCTGTCCGCTGTTTCGCCTTTCCAGGTTTTTTTTTTTTTTGGGATTGAATTACCACTGTCGACTCCTCCGAAGGGCGCTTGCTCCGAACATGGGAATGTATATGCATGTGCTGCTTTTGCAGTATTTCGTCTCGAGTTTTGTGTGCAACGCCGTCGCTTTCGTGGAGGAGCCCGCCGCCGGCAGGTCGGACGGGTACTGCGGGCGGATCCTCCGGGCGCAGACCCAGGGGACCCGGAGGGACGGGTACCATGAGTTCAGACTCCGAGTGGAGGGGGACCCGGAGAGCTACCGGCCCGGCAACACCTACAGAGGTAGGCCGGAGAGTTTGTTGTTGTTAAAAGTCGGTTGGCGCATTCGGTGCGTAAACTTGCGCCAAATTAAACAAGTGGGCCGCTTGTCAAGTTGGAAAATGTACAGGGCGCTGCACATGTATCCGTGCTACTGCATTACACTGTTTTCTCCATAAAACTTGAACATGAGACATGTAACATAGGCTTGCACACTATTACGCATTTCATTTTACTTAATACATAGTCATACATATTGTTATACATAGCAAAATGTAGAAATTGCAGCTGGGGACAGTTTCTAAGCCATATATCACCAATTAATCTCTCTCTCTGTGTGTGTGTGTGTGTGTGTGTGTGTGTGTGTATCTCACTGTGTGTGTGTGTGTGTGTGTGTGTGTGTGTGTGTGTGTGTGTGTGTGTGTGTGTGTGTGTGTCTCTATCTCTATCTCTCAGTCTCCTACAGGGAGAGATTGGGCTTGATAGGGCTACTTAGAGTTATAATGTCTGACCTATATTCTCTTTACTTCCTCTCCTCTTCCTGTCAGCAAGTGGACACACACACACACACACACACACACACTGAGAGATCTGGCGCCAATTAAGCTGACCTGTACAATTTATCCCAAATGCATTTGGCCATATAAATCTATGGTCTACTCACATAGATTCTCAATGAGTTAAACCTGAGAACTAAGCTGTTTTCAACTCAACCCGCCGTCACTCAAAAAGCAGCTCGGTTTTACTTTTGCTGTTTTGTCCTTGAGTCAGAAAGCTCAGGCAGTCACTTTGAGAGTGGAAAAAAAATAACCTATTGAATCAATCACTGAAACAAATCCAGTACTGGGGTGCATAGGGTTTTAATAGGAGCTGATATGCTATAACGGTTTCATACTGGGGCATCAAAAACAAGGATGGAAATCAAATGTCACCTTGTCTCCGAGCCTTCCCGCCGAGATCATCCTCCAGATCATGTAAATTTGGCTGTGTGACGGTGCATTTATCAATCTGGAGGCAAATCCTAATCGGCTATCAGGGACCTGTGAAGGACGGCCGGGGCGAGGGAAAAGCAAGAAAAAAAAAAGAGAAGTTATTCCCCAAGAAGCCGCCGCCGCCGCTTTTAAGTAGCAAATAACTCGTTAAATATTTGGATAAGATTGAAAATATTGACATCTTTCATCTCGGTGCCAAGAGCTAGTTTTAAGATAAATGGAAATGCAGGGTGCAGGGTGCAGAAGGGTGAGCCCTAATACTGAATAAAATTCCACCCACATCTCATTACGACTCCCTTTCCTGGCCCTGTTCCCCATACAAAACTCCCCTGCATGAGATTTATAGGCTCTCTCACTCTCTCTCTCTCTCTCTCTCTCTCTCTCTCTCTCTCTCTGTATTTACAACCCTCACTCTTTCACATCCCATTGATGCTCACAAACAGAGTAATGCTCCTTTTGTATGTGCCTCTTAATGCGTTTTCCCCTTGCATCATACGGAGTGACCCATGGCCCTGACCCTAACGTGTCACCGGGAAAACCTCCTTTATGCACGGTGACTTTGTGGAATAACGCAATGCCATGAAACTCACTCTCTCTCTCTCTCTCTCTCTCTCCCTCTCTCTTCTGCATACAGTGATCCTCGTGGCGACCAGCCCCGCTTACTTCCGCGGGTTCACCCTCATCGCGCTAAAGGAGGGCAGGGAGGGCACCACCGACGAACACTACGCCGGCCAGTTCCAGGTAAGAACGGTGAAGAACAAAAAAGAAAAGAGGGGGGGGGGAATCGCTGCATAAACCGGCAAGTTCGCGAGGAAAAAAGATGAGCTCATTTGCATCGCTTTAAATCTCCCCCCATCCCCCCCCCAGTCTTCTGATAAGGAGGTATTGCTGACAGATGCAACACAGCTCTCCCCTTGGATGAAGCTCGACAAGCGAAGGGGAGAAAAAAAAAGGGGGGTGGGGGGGTGGGGGGGGGGGGTCTAGTTGGCTCTTTTGTGGAGTTTCTGCTCCGGGTGAGGCAGACATGGCACGCTTCCCGCCGAGCAGCAGATATCTCCTCCAGCGAAAGGAGAGAGAGAATGTGAGAAGGAGAGAGAAAGACAGAGAGAGAGAGAGAGAGATGTGAGATGTTTTTGTTCAGTAGTAACACAGCTCCCACTGAGCAGGAGAGAGAGCTCCTGAGGAGAGAGACAGACTTCCTCAATTACCTCCCGCTCAGTGTAAACAGGAACACACATCTCTGGCTGTGTTTCCTCACACACAGCTGATCCTAACCACACTCTTACCCAGACAGGCCAGGGGGCTGCTGCTGTTATGTGGCCAACGACTGGAGGAGAGGGACGAGGAGATGCATTCTGCACTCGATTCGACCGGTCCCATCTTTGGACCACATCATCATTCAGCAATGCTCATCTCAATAACATGCAGAGTGATGCAAATTATTACTAACTCCCTTATCTTATAGTGGTAATCCTCAAGATCCTCATTTTTATTGTTTTGTTGTTTTTTTTTTACTTTGTTGCTTAGCGCTCATTGCTGTGGTGTTTCTGCACTGCTCTTCCCACAGATCACCTGTCAATCAAACAGTGTGGGCGGGACTGTCTCGTCTTTCTCCTTGGATTTTCTGTTGATGCGGTTTGAGTTTCTCTTCTCTTTGTCTGTTCAGCCATGGTGGCTATCACTGCTCATGCTAACTACCCAGTTCTTCTTCTTCTGTTTATTCCAAACAAACCGGAAACGCTTTTCCCAGGAAAGAGCTACCAGACACCAGGTGTTTAGAACACACAATGGAAAAGCTTTATGAACTGGATATAGGTTGAATCACTTTTGTGTTGTAGCAATTGGTGATAGAGAGCAGCAAACCAGACATTTATTTATATGAAAATGTAACCGATGACTGCTTTTCTTTCTGCCCTCTGCCTCAGAGTGGCGACTTCTGCTCAAACAGAAACAGAACTTGAACCCGAAACAGGAGCAGACATTTCAACCCTTACTTTCAGGAAAAACAAATGGTGTGGGACTGTACATTTTGCCACTGCAGGCCGTACAGTGACAAAACGGTCCACCTTGAGAGTCCACCTTCACCCATTCTTTTGTTTTTTGTGCATTCGTTCACTTCGTTTAACACTTTGCTCCACTTTCTGTGGTATTTTAGCCTGCGCTGTATTGTAAAGTCTCAATGCTTGACTGTAGTTCAACCTCTGCATGTCAAACTAGCACAGCTGCTTGGTCTACTTTCCAACTGTACCACTGAATTATAATAAACTTTATTTGGATTATACAGCACTTTTTTTTAACCTAGCCTGACCTTAACCCTTACAAATGATAAAAGTCATAAAACAAATAATAAAAACGTGACACATTAATTAAAAACCGGGTTAGAGAAGAATAAACAACAAGAATAAAACAGATAGAGAAACAAATGATGCAAATATCTGTCAGTAAAAATGTGTTTTTATGGTTTAAAATATAAGACTGATTTTGCCAGCCTAAGCTCCTCAGGCTCCTCAGTTAAATAAAGTGGAGGTGTGTATGGACTGCTGGTTTTTACTCTGGTCTTTGGGGCGTAGACTAGACTCCAGCACGGTCAGGGAGGCCTGTCAGGATAGATCAAGCCTTAGATACAAGCTTGATGTATGGAGTTAATACACTACATTCAAAGCTAACACCATGGACCTCAGCTTTGTCTCATGTTTGAAATTTTTTGGAACATCCATCCTGGAAATCAGAGGAAATCACTCGGACCGTTTCAGACTCAAACATCTCAGCTCGCTCCGTTTCGCTCTGTTTCGATTTCCTCTCTCTGCACAAAGCACACTGTTCTCACGGTCCCAGCGGAGGACCCATTGAGACTGAGACCGAGAGTAGGCAGTGAGCAGAAACTGGAACAGTGTGGGTTGCGTTTGAGCAAAATTAAAGTTGTCAATCTGGCTTTGCAATCTATTTAAGACATATTGGCACAATCCATCAGAAACCCAGCCAGGTTTTTGTGCTGTAATTGACAGCTGACACAGTCTCCCACATGCGGGATGTGACTAATGCCTTTAGGAACAAGCCAAGCCACTGCTAAACCATTGTAAAATGTTAAATATATATATTTGGGTGCCTCTTTGGAGATATGAGGTTTTCCTGCGTAACACTTGTTTACTTTATGCCTATGAATGTTTTTGAAGCACTGAGTAATAGATATCAGTTTTAGAATGAAACTCATTTCATCTATTAAATAATGCAGTCCTTTGTATCCCGGTCTTTATTAGCGGGTCGATAAGAGCAGCTGCTGTTACTGTGCGCGCTACAGTATGAAAGTGAGCGCCGGGTTTTTATCTAAATGACCTCAATCCATCAAACCCGACTTCTTTTTTATCAGCGCCGTTTACATAACAATACTTATGTAAAATGAAGTTTATACGGCGATACATTTTCTTGACGGGGTATTTTCCTAAAACTTAATCAAGCAGCCAGTTTTGCTATGTCATGATTGTTATTGTGCGCTGGAAGAGCGGCCAAATGAACACAGTTGTGGTTCCCCGTGCAGCTGTTCCCTCCTCTCTCTCCCTCTCTCTCTCTCTCTCTCTCTCCTCCCTCTCTCTCTCGCTTTCTGGTACAACGTTGTTTCTGGCATCCATCCTGGAATGCGCCCGCCTGCTGTTTCGCTAAAACACCACACACACAAAAAAAACAAAAACTTTTCGCACATCGGTTTTTACAGCCACCGAGAGTTGCTGCCTATTGTTTTTTTTTTTCATCCTTAAGCAGTAATCCGCTCTTTGTCCTCATCACACTGAGCCATTGCAGGATGTCTGTCTTAAAGCTTCAGACCTTGGAGAGCGTGCCTATGTGTGTGTGTGTATGTGTGCATGTATGCCGATGAGCGTGCGTTTAACGTCTGCTTCCGGTTGGCATGTGGGTATGTGCATATGTCTCTGTGTGAGTGTGTGCGTGTTTCCGTGCATGTGTATTCCTGGATGTGTGTGTGTGTGTGAGAGCTTGTGTGTGTGTGTGTGTGTGTGTGTTTGTGTGTGTTTTTCCCAGCCTCCGTCTCCCTCCTTGCGTCGGTGTGGGACGTGGGTCATATTTATCTAGGCCAGCGACGTGTTATTGCTCAGGGAGACAAACGGAGCTTGTTTGGATAAGGGGAGAGATGAGCAGACATGAGATATTATCTTCTTTTTGCACAGATTATCTAGGGTTCTGAGTTTAGCTGGGGATAAACAAACCCAATCAGTTTAAAGTGCCACGGCTAAGTCATAGGTTTCAGATATAGCCCATTACATAAGCCAAAGCAGTGCCAATGCTTAGGGGGCGTTTAAAGAGAAAGACTGTAAACTCTGTGTGTGCAGAGTTGACATGATGGTGACCTGATATGTAGCATAGTCACACTAAAATGTGATTTTAAGGTAATTATCGGCTCTCGAATTCACTAAAGACTTAGCCCCAATCATGTTTTCTGATTGGAGTAGGCTGGCAAGTGCAGCAACTTTGTGCTTGTTTACTTCGAGGAACTTCTGAGGAATTTTCTGGAATGAATGGTTTACTCAATTTTTCTTTATTATGGTTAGTAGGCTGGTTGAGTCAGAGCTGGGTGTTAGGATTTGAGAACATCCGGGGAAACATTTTGAAATTGAAACATCAAAATGCATCAATCTGGTGCAGTTTGACATGAACATGGGTGTGAATGAAGCAGCATAGTAAACACTTTACAGGCCTACAGTGATACAGTATATTGTAGTGTGCTGTCTGTCTCTTCCTCTGTCTCAGGTTGTCTTCAGGTTGTGCAAAAGATAAACAGAGACACAGTTATCGATGAATATATAACACTTAAAATATATAGTATATGATTTTCAGTATGCACTCGTCACGCCTCATCTTCTCTTTACTTTAAAAAATCCAATCCTAGTCCAATGAGTTAATCAAATCAAAGAATCAATCATGTTTCTATATATTTCACTAACTTGAACTGGAAACTTAACTTTAAGGATAACTTATTTTGAGAGGCAAATGATTTTTACCTGTGATTTCCTTCTGTTAGGAAGCTGATATATTTTCAATGTCACATCATCATACTGTAGTAACAAAGATCATCATGAAGAGCCTAATCTATTGTAAATGGATGGAGGAGTCTAGGCTACTATGCATTAGTAAAATATACAGAGGCACAAATTCCTTTTTTTTTTTTAACATTTTCTCATGTTTAAGGGAAACAATGTCTGAAGTAGAAGATAATACATAATCACATTTCATGTGAATAGGCATTTAATGTTTTAGCAGCCTACATAAATAGAGCTGAATGAGAGGATGAACCTGACAAGACAGGACTGCAGTAAGTAACTGACTAACCAGCTGGCAGACTGGAGAGAAATTGTGACATTTTGTTTACAGTGATCCAATATTATATTGACTCTAGCAAAGCTAAAAAAAAACATCTGAAAAGAACATTTTGCGTTTGGAAAAATTAAGTTTTTAGCTGTAGCTTAGTCATCTAACCATGAAGCTATCAGCCAAGTCAAGTGTCAGTCCAAGCTAGCATCAAGAGTCCATCTGGCCGCTACGCTAGTTAGCTCGCCACCACACAGCCTGTCTTTTTCAGATATGGATCATCAATCACTTGTTTAACCAAACCTATCACATACCTTTCTTCCTCTTTTGAAAACGTGAAGAAGATCTATGTATCCTGCCTTGTCTTTTCCTGACAGTGAAGAAAGACCCTGGCAATGCCACTGGTTCAGAGTCTTGAGGTTTGCATAAACAACGTTGTACTCTACACTGATGCAAATGGAGTGATTTGCGGTATTTTGTTTGATTGAATCCAGGCCAGGGTTCATAAGAATAGATCCAAGATTACTGGGCAGGTCAAGAGACCATGGGAGCTTCACTGTTGTAAAACTGTCTGAGATCCAATCCTGTTCCATGATTCTCTACAGATTCGGTTTTGGCTCTTCAAATGCCTGAGAACATTTGTTCTCAGCCTGCAGGTGGGAGCTCACAGGGAGTTGCAAGATGATGTAAGGAACGTGAACATAATAGATTTTCAAAGTCTTTTTTTTTTTCTTAAATAAATGTCTGTTTCGCTGCTCTCTATTGCCGATTGCTATAACACAATAGTGATTCAACCTACATCCAGTTCATGAAAGCTTTTACATTTGCTGTTCTAAACTCTCGGTGTCTGGTATCTCTTTCCTCTGATTCACGTTTCCAGTTTGTTTGGAATCAACAGAAGAAGAACTGGGTAGTTATCATGAGCAGTGAGAGCCACCATGGCTGAACAGATGAAGAAAAGAGAAACTCAAACTGCATCAACAGAAAATCCAAGGAGAAAGACGTCACAGTGCTGGACACACAGTTTGATTGACAGCTGATCTCTGGGAAGAGCAGAGCAGAAACACCACAGCAACGAGCGCTGAGCAACAACGATGGAGACAAATTCGACAAAGAAGAATTTTGAGTATTTCCACCCCTATATACAAACATCACCATGTATATAGTCACTGGGATAAATGTTTTGTTTTATTTTGTGAAATTATGAATATGTGCAATGCAATGCAACAATCAGTCAAGCGAATTGGCTCGAAAAGCGAAACTAAATACCATTGTTTGGTGTCACGGAGAAAGAAAGCGCTTGGTTTTTTAGTGTTTGCAAGCCAAAAAAAGATTGAGACTGACTGCTGTATGCTCAACAGCTCTGTGACTCAGCCTTGGTCTGACCAGGAGCCTGTCCAGTTTATTCATGCTGCCCCTACTGACAATAGCCTAAACAAACTGAGTGGACAAAGGCGGCCTGGAAAACACACACACACACACACACACACACACACATGCAAACGCAAGCAGGCACGCATACACACACACACACACACATATGGAGAGGTACGCACAAATGCAGGCACACACACAATGGCTATGTTTACATGCACAGAATAGTATTGGCCACACTCGGGTTAAGGTATTCACATGAACCTATGATATCCCCTGTTGCCATGAATATAGAAGTTAACAGAACTCCCACCTCCCTATTTGAGTGAGCAATAGTGGGTTACAATGGATTTTGGGGGTCTAAGAGAAGGCCAACATCCATCACTAAAACTATTTCCTTGCATGATTTTGAAAATCTTACAACACTGGTTTGTACAGAAATTCAGTCTAGGAAAAGTAATCGGGTTACATTTTGAAAGCTATAGATATTTCAGTTCTAAAACTCAAAGAGAATATCCATTAATTGACCATGGCTTGGCCTTTCTTGTGTAACAGAGGGGAAAGAAATGATGATCCCAATAAGAAGTTCTGTTGATTTCAAAATGTACCCATAATGCTGTGCAGGTATGAGACGGCAAAAACCAAAAGTGAAAGCAGTAAGATTTTTCAATTTCAATGTTTAATATCAGAGTAAGCCAGGCATCTTAACCAGGTTTCTCATAATCAGAGTATGAGCTTAACCATGTTATTCTAACCCAGTTATGATGTTTACATGCGTCGACCCAAAACTGGGTTAGGCCTACTTGAGTAACCTGAACCGGAACAGAGTTTTTTCAGCGCCGCATACAAAAGCAAAGTGTGTTTCCTCACCGTAATGCCATTTAAGTCTGTTCTCGGAGTGCGCTCTTTAGCCAAGGTGGCAGACGAGCCTCTTCTTGCCGCGGCTTTTCACACCGAGCCCATCATAATGTCAGAGCTTTCTGAGAGAAATCACAGAGACGGGGGAAAAGGGACGTGACAGAATTGAGAGCTGCAGAGTTTTACCATTCTTTACGAACAAGGAAAGAGAGTGGAGCCAGTCCTTTTATCCATTTATCTCTGCGTGAACACACACAGACACAAACAGACACACACACACACACACACACTTCTTGGTTTGAGGACGATGCCAGTAAAACAGCTTGCAGGACTTCTAAAATGTAAACCTAAATGTACATTTCTCTCAAATTCACCTGTACGAAGCTTTAAAACATTCTCTACTCTCGGAAAAGTGGATTTTAAAAATAGCTTGGAAGATTGCATGCAACTCCACCAATTAATAATCCTCTGCCTCTTTTCCCCACACTGCTGTTTTGTTGTAATCGAATGCCAAAAAGCCACAATATTGCCTTATATTTACTAGGATATAGACCTGCACACACACACACAGAGTCAATTTCTTTGGAAATCTGACACTGTTGTCTCGGCTGGGTGGATCAGACACAAAGATGTAATATGATGCAATATTGGTGATAGCCCCAAGATCTCGGCGGTATTCTGCGGTAATAGTACGGCTTTGATTGATAGAAGGCTCAAGGCAAAATGTCGGCGCCTCCGAGGTCTTCATCGAGACAAGAGAAAACTCTGTTACTTTTGTGAAATGAGCTCGTCTTCAAGTGTCGACGTGACATTTCAATCTCTCCGGTCTGTCTGCCACTGTTTTCCCCCCCGAAAAGTTTCATCCGCACACTCCAGTCCCGGAGGTTTTAACTGTATTCACGGCTTTGTAACTGCTTTGCATTTAATTACGAACCTGCAATGCGCACACACACACACACACACACACACACACACACACACACACACACACACACACACACACACACACACACACACGCACGCACCACCGAACTAATATCATTCTCATTGTCAATTTTCTCCAGGGATCCTGGATGTCTGTTCAAGCCTGGGTTTGCCTTGTCTGTCTCCCTCTCGCTCGTCTCTTTGTGTGTGTGTGTGTGTGTGTGTGTGTGTGTGTGTGTGTGTGTGTGTGTGTTTGAACAGGGCTCTGCATTTGCTTGTGCAGGCACTCTGAAGCATCTGTGTTTACCGTCTCGACAGAGAGGGAGAGATTGAGAGAGAGAGCGATTGAGATAGACGAACCCTGGACACACACAGACATGCCAGCCGTTGCAGTGAAAACAAACGCTCCTTTGCCAGCACCCCCCAACCAACCCACCCCCCCCCCACCCACCCACCCACCGCTCCCTCTCTTTCCCTCTCTCTTTCTCTCTCTTTCTCTGTCTCTTTGTCTATCTCCCTTTCTCTGTCTGTCTCTGTCTCTCCCTCTGTCTGTGTGTCTCGCTCTCCTCTCCTGACGGGACAATAGGGCCTGAAACTTTGGCCTGATAATATGCACTGACCCCAGTTACTAGTTTCATTATTTTAATCATTGGGATGGAAGTGTATCCCACGTATCTCACGATACAATTTGATATGCGATACGGGGTTCACGATACGATATGACCGCGATACGATGTAATAAATAAAAATTCAATGACAACAAAGTCTGACTGTGCAGAATTCTGTTTATTTCTCAGACATCTTTCTAGCAATGGCATTGGCTTGCTATGAATATAAAAATGTCATTACAAAGTGAAAATAATATAATTCTGATGGAGAGCTTGTGAAACTGTGATGGTCAAAGTGTCTCATTTGTGATTACTACAGCAGAATAAAATGGAGCTAATATCACGATTCATTTTCCTGCCCCATGATAGGTGCTGTCACATTTTTGTATCGCGATATATTGAATTTCGATATATCGTCCCATCCCTATTTAATAATGATAATAATGCAAATCATAGTAATGTGTTAACTAATAATGCCAACAACAACAACAATAAGAAGAAGAAGTGGAAGAAGAATCACATTATTATATTACACAGTATATATAATACTTTAATTTATAAATATATAGATTTACTCCTACTTCTACTGCTACTGCTGCTACTACTACCACGTCTACTACTACTACTACTACTACAGTAGTACTGCTACTACTACTATTACTACTACTGCTACTACTACTACTATTACTATTGCTACTGCTGCTACCACTTCTACTACTACTACTTCTAGCCTACTACTAGTACTACTACTCAGTGGTGGAAAGTAACTAAGTACATTTACATTTACAAGTACTGTACTTAAGTACAATTTTGAGGTACTTGTACTTTACTTGAGTATTTCCATTTTATGCTACTTTGCACTACATTTTAGAGGGAAATATTGTACTTTTTACTCCATTACATTTATTTCACAGCTATAGTTACTAGTTACTTTTCAGATCAATATTTTATATTTAAAACATTTGATCATCTTTATAAAATAACTATAAAATAGCATTGTTATAGGTTAGACTACCCAAAAGTATAGCTAAATTGTTAAGATTAACTTTAAAATGCTGCTTACATGTACATGTATGTCAATAAATCAGTATTAATATTCCAATAATTTATGAAAAATATAACTCTCTAAATGGGGACAGTTTGCATAAAGAGTATGTTTACTTTGATACTCTAAGTACATTTTGCTGCCAATACTTATGTACTTTTACTTAAGTAAGATTTTGAATGCAGGACTTTTACTTGTAATGGAGTATCTTTACATTGTTGTATTGCTACTTTTACTTAAGTAAAATATCTCAGTACTTCTTCCACCACTGCTACTCCTACTACTTCTACTTCTACTACTAGTACTGCTACTACTTTAATGATAAAATACACCTGTTCTATCTGTCTGTCTATCTGAATGATTATCACATCGGTCCAGACAACTATATGATACTTGTCATTTTGACTCCTGGTTGGAAGGGAAACAGTCTGTCCTGGCCAGATGATAAATCCGGTGTCTGAGTGAAGACAGTGATGGACACTCCTCCTGCTCCCACTCTATCTCTGTTGCGTTCTTGCTGTTGCTGATAAGTGAGTACATATACATCCCTGCCGACAGCGCCGTTACAGAAACACAGCCGTATTTTTTCCCGTGTCTAGACAGCAGCTCTTTATTTAAGTTATATCCTGGTGCACTTTTCCTGTCAATTTGTCATCTGTTTACTCTAATCTATCTCCATCACCCCCCCCCACACACACACACACACACACACCTAACTCTCTCCATCTGTCGCTTATTTAAGTCGAAGTCTTTCTCTCCCTCTCTTTTATCTCTCTTTCTCTCTCTCTCTCTCTCTCTCCCTCTCTCTCTCTCGTTCTCCCCCTTACCCCGTTCTGCCAGTTGTTTGTGTCTGGTTTTGACTCACAGAACTTCAGTCTTGGCGACACAAAGTAAACCACACTGTGAATAATGAAGCATGGGGAAGTCAATACAGAGATACAGGGAAATGTGTGTGTGTGTGTGTCTATGTGTGTATATGCGTGTGCATTTGCAGGTCTGTGTGTGTGTGTGTGTGTGAGCGAGCGTGTGAAGTGAGGGGGGCCTTTTGAGTCACATAAACCGTAAAAAGAGTCTTCAGATGGCGCAAAGAGACAGAGAAAGATAGAGCCTAAGAAACAAAGAAAGAGAAAAAAGAAGAGCGAGATAGGGAGAGAGAGAGAACCGTTTGTGACTTTCTTCACCCTCTTAGTGTCCGTCTCAGGAGACCGGAGCTGGGTGTTAGGTCAGTGTTATTGTTGAGCCGAGGCAGCTGGAGAACACTAGCTACATCGGGTCATAGAGGTCATAGGTCGTGTGTGTGTGTGTGTGTGTGTGTGTGTGTGTGTTCGTTCACGGCTAGTCTAGACAGAGCCTGAAGACCGAAGGGACTGGGCTAGACTCATCTTGAATACACAAGACTGTTATTATCCAAAGGCCCCACTTAGGGACTTGGAGAATTGTCCTTTCCTGCTCAACTTTGCTTTAGGCTCAAGGCGGACTGTGATCCAGTGAGGAGAAAACAACCATTAGCAGTGTCATCAAAGCAGAAGCAAACATGGCTCGTCTGCAGATCGCGGATAAAGACGTTCACCAGTTGATTAAAAGTGGATGTGAACAGCGCATACATCTCTCCCACCCTAGTGGGCCACCACCACATAAAACCTATAACTTCTCCCTCTCTCTGCCCGGACACCAATGATCATGAGACACTGTTCACTCTGTGCACTCATGACACATCTAGGCCTCTATTTTTGCCTCCAAACTGTGGCTATTGGTGGAAAACTGGGGTTTCTTGTATTCCTTTATTCACTTCCCCCTAACAATGAATAAACCTGTAGGCTAATGACTGCTTGGTCAAGTGGCTAGTACAGCTAGGGTTCCTACGCAAGTCTGGAAAGTCTGGAAAAGTATTAAAAATGAATTTGATCATTTCCAGGTCTTGAATAGTTTGGGAATTTGAAAAAATGTCTAGAACAATATGGAAAATGAACATAGGGTCTGGGAAAAATAGTGAATTTTAAAATGGAAACCGTGTAGGAACTCTGCCAGTTATCTCACATATTCTGATATTTGTCGCTGTGAAGAACAATCTTCATCTATACAGTGATATGACCTAGTTAGCAGGGGCAAGATGTCTATCTGCGTAAATCATATTGAACACCAGACAAAATCTTCAAAACAAATCAAGGTCTGGAAAAAGTATGGAATTTTTTTATTGAAAATGTGTAGGAACCCTGCTAGTAGGATAACGTACAAGTAGACTGCTTATGCTTATATAAAATGCTGTAAACTAAGTCAGAATTGGTACAGTTGTCACAACTGATTAAATATTAAAGATGCTACTTGTAGCATTTTTAAATATCAATATATCATTGTCAAATAAACTGTGATTCCTTGGTATAATTACTGTAAACAAATGAGACCATGGTCAAGATGATATCATGGCAGTGGTGTTGTTAGTGTTAGTGTTTCACAAAAGTAAGACCACATTTCCCATAAACCCTGTTGCTTTCTGTTGCAACCCCCTCCACCCATCCAAGTGTGTTTTCTCTGTCACGTTACTGAAGAGGATAAACATGTTGGAAGTGATTTTTCCATCGGCCAGAGAATCTGAAAGCTTTAGCTCTGTTACACTGGAAGAACAGCACCCTCTTCCTTTTTTGTGCAGTACAGCGATTTCCCTTTGTGCCATAAAGCAATCCAGCAGATTTCCCGCCAAATCCTGTTTGCAAACAGTGTAAACTGCAGTGTAGCCAGAGGCTTCCAATCTTCTTGGTAATGATCTTGTTTGTATGGTAATTATACTAATGTCTCAAAATGAATGTGGTAATGATCTATTGATGTTAAAATGCTACATGTGGCATTTTAGCATCATTTTTTAGAGCATTAGATTGCATTATTATAATGAGTAAAGTTTTACAAACGCTCAAAAGTTTTTAGATAATCATTTTCAGGACAAAAATATAGGAAAAAGACACATGAAAAGAGCAACACTTTTCAGGACACGTCAAGCATTTCTGGCATTCGCTTCAATATGCTAGGAAGCGGTGTCACTCCTCTTCTTTAATACGAAGTCCTTCCCTTCTTCGTCTCTAGATCATTGATGAGGATGACACCCAGTTCATGACCAACTGCCCCCCTGCGGTGACGGAGAGCACCCCACGCAGACGCACCCGGATACAGGTGATGTGGACAGCGCCACCTACTGGCAGCGGCTGCATCATACTGAAGTGGGTATCATTTCATGCTTCTATCCCCCTGATATAAGCTTATGTTTGTTTTTTCTAGATGCTTTAATATGGTGTCGCTGTGTCTGGGAGGGCAATTTCAGTGCATAATTTGATTAAAAAAACAATATTGTATTGGCGCACATCCACTTAACATTGAAAGAGGACACATGTGTCTTCTATGAGTATCAGTCTTGGTATAAGAACTAGTTTCTTTGCTTTTAAATGTTTGTTTAAATGGTGTAAAAGTAAAAAGCCCAGACACAGATCTGGCCTGCTACCCTACCAGTGAATGTTATCCCCCTGCATGATCACTGTTGTTTTTATAGACAGTCATTATTGGTTATAGGCAAGACATTAAGCAAGCTAATGCCAGGTGTTTCAACAGAAAGCACGACACATTGCGGCCGGTGTAAAAAGCAACAAAGAGACAGACGATTATTACAGGGGCAATTTGTGGTTTGAAGCAGGTGTGACTCTAAACCTGTGCTGTGTCATTTCGAGAGCGGTGTGTGTGTGTGTGTGTGTGTGTGGGTGACCTTTGTTTTATGTGACTATTTGAAATGACTGAAACAACTCTGCATTCCGGAAAAAAGTCCACTATAGATGAAAGGGTTTCTCTCTTCTCATCTGGGCATTAGAGGAGCTATTAAGTGCTTGGTGTTGAGTCTCTCTTAGTCCTTACAGCATCTTTGCTCAGCATCGTCTCTTCCCTGAATGAGATTACAAGACAAGACTGATGACTCTAGTTAATGCTCCGCTTTATCCTCAGCGGCCCTCTCTCTCGCTCGCAGACTCACACTTAAACTTTTAAAAACTTGAACATCCCCAGAGCGGCAATTTATGTTGCCTCACGTCACATAAAACAGAAAAACAAACAAAACATTAAAAATTGAATCTTAACAAGTTTTTTTTTCACACAAAGGCAGCTTTCAGAACAATCCATAATGATCATTTATTTGCGCCGTCGCACCCCCGGTACGCTTGCTGATTATTGCAGTTAGCTGGGACTGCGTTCGTATTTGCATATTTCCATTCACCCTTTGCATTATCGCCTCACGTATGGCGAAAAATGAGTCTTTGTTTGAATTTGATTGGAACACAGTGGAATGCAGCGAACTCGTTGTTTAGCCCCTGGACTACAATACTTTGTCATGCCGCGATGAACGCATTAATTCTTAATGTTGCTCTTACAAAGAGGGCCGCGGGCTATTGTGGAATTAAAAGGAAATCGTTAGGTAGGAGGCAAACGAGAGAGAGAGAGAGAGAGAACGCGGAGAGACTGAGCGAGAAAGAGAGAGGGAGAGAGGAATAAGAGATTAAATTACACACAGCTGCCAGTGCTTGTAAAAGATAGATTTTTATACGTGATGACTATGATTTATGGTTCTACAAGCATAATATTGTCTGATAGCAATTAGCTGCTGCTTTACAATTGCCTGGTTTCATTAATGCTTTATGAAGTGTAAATGTTATTCAGGCCACCTCAATGAGCAGACACAAATCTTAGGTGGGCTGGAATTGGCATAGCGATGCCGTTCTCTCAATCTGTAGCCGCCAGCCACTTTTTGACAAACACAGAATACAAATGATAAACAACAAGATAACTTGTGAGTGAGTCTGCCTCGGGAAAATGTTTCTCCCTCTGTCTCCCTCCCTCTCTGTTTTTTTTTCTCCCGCGCTCTCTCTCTCTCTCTCCGTCTCCTCGTTTGACTTCCCGGAGGGAGTAACCTCCCTGACATGCATCTTTTCCTCCTCGGCGCTCGATGCTATAACTTGCCCTTACCTCCGCGGTGTACTCACAGCTGTTACTTTTAATTTATCTGCTGCCGCTGTATGACAGATGGCGTACAGCCATCCCAGTGTTTGTGAGTCCAATAAATCCAGCCCTTCATAGGGGAACATCTGCTATGCAAATTCGGCTCGTATCGCTGTCACTTCTGTCTGTCAGCGTGCGGATAGAGATTTAGCGTCGGCTCGCAGAACCTGTGCGCCTTTCTACCGATTTCCGTCTCGCTCTTTCTTCTTCTCGTCTCTCTGTTGTTCTAACTTGCTTGTCACTTATTGTTTCTTGAAACCCTTTTCTCCTTTTTTCCCACGGATTCATGGCAGCCAGGGATGAGACACTTCTCTATATTTGGGTTCTGTAAAGCTTCATTCTGATGTGCAACGCTAGAGAAAATAATTTCCTCTTTCTTATAGAGCGGTATCTAATTAAAAAGAAAGTGAAAAGTTGTATTATTGTGGCAATCTGACTTCAGCCATGAATCTTCACACCCAAGCTGCAAATTTTCACACATCTCTCACAATCCTCCTCCCGGCGTTGGGGAAGAATCGACCCAAATGCGCCGCGGGACTGAACGGAATCCGCACTTGTTCTTCCCCTCTCTTTCTCTCGCTCATTCTGCCTCTCTCCTCTCTTCTCCTCATCGCTCTGGTAGACCATGCTGCCTGTGCGGGACGTCAAACATATGTCTCTCAGCTCAGTCCAAGAGGCATCAAATGAAACTCTAGTTACAGTTGGGAGCGCTCCAGTCCTTTTCTCTCACTGTTGCAATCTCAATCGCTGGGTGGTGCGAGGCTGAAACACCTGGCGCTTCAAAATCGATGCAAATTGGGTTTTTTGGGTGACAAAGCTGTTAGTGACAGCTGTAGTGCATAACTAGAGGGAGGCATTTTTTTATTGCCAGATCAGCTACGGATTTGCATTTAAATTTAAGAAATGCGGAGGCAAAAAGCCAGATCTACCCAACTCGATCGTCCAGTCGGCTTTTCAATCATGGGTGGTCTTGGCTAAGAGTGTAGGAGTTGGAGAGGGTCGACACTGTAGCAATGCTACAGTATAGACCCTTCTTTCAAGAGTCAGCTGTTGAAAATGTTCATCAGTGTGTTAGTGAGCAAGAGTTGCATGTTACTGTTTGTCTCACACGTTGTTGGCACTGGACCGAGCAGTAACTTGAAGATACAATATGCAGCTCTTCTCCTTAAGGCAGGGAGTGTATTTTTAGTCCCGCCCTCCTCCCCCGCAGTTGGTCAAGTTCCTGACCCAACACAGTACCAACACCTGTCACTCATCTTGATGAGCTGTCATCTAGTCTTGAGGCTGAGGTAACCGGCGTCCGTAAAGCCTCCACAGGCGATAAAGGAGACGTGAATGCAGAGAAAGACAATTTCAGGCAAACAAGGATGTAGGCATGAACACACAGGATCACAGACACAGACTGATAGTGTATAATACTGTATATATCCTATGTATTGATTGATATATCCTATGTATTGATTGATATATCCTATGTATTGATTGAAAAAACCTGAGAGTGCCTGTCAGTGTGTGTGTGTGTGTGTGTGTGTGTGTGTGTGTGTGTGTGTGTGGATGCACTTACATGTCTATTCCCTCTGCACTAACGTTCACATTTGTGTGTATGTGTATCCCTGCTGTCTGCAACAGCCATGATACTGAAATAACTGAAACAGAAATAATCATGTTCTTTCCATTATACAACATGGTATATACCAGTAATGCTATGCTTGCTTCTGAATGCTTTCACAATATCTCAGGTCATACCATACATCATAAGGAATCACTACTTTGTATATTAATAGTACTTAAAAGCAAAGTTATTTAGTTGCAAAACCTGATGTGTTCTTGTACCCGCATTATTTCACGGGGAAAAAAACTCATTTTTTCCCCACATTTTTTAATCATCTTGCAGCCCAAGGTTTGAGAACCTCTGTGGATGATAACCGTCGACACAGAAAAGTTTTGTTCATGGCTTGAAATTGTATTTAAAGTAGAAAAGAGGACTTGATTACGTTGCTGTTTTGCGGTGAAACTTCCAAATCACTTTAGATTACTTTAATAACGCGCCCACACAGTCTCCCTCATTTCTTCATCTTCAAAGTATCATCATGCTATGAGGATAATTCTCAGCAGAAAGGTTTGTATATTTCTGCCTTGTTTTGACTTTTATCTTGCGTGAACGTGACGTGCCTCTATATGCGAGCTCCCCAGGGCGTGTGAGTGTGTGTGTATGTACATACGGATGTTCATGCATTTGTTTGTGTGTGTGAGTGTGTGGGTGTGTGTTTTTCCACCCCAGGTCACCTTGGTCCTTCTGATAGCTCTGATGAGCTCAGCCCAAATCTGATCCTTCATCTCCAGAAACTCCTGAAAAGTCTCTCAGTGTCTGGAAATGTTTCCTCCCAGAGCTAAAAGAGAAAGAGTGAGAGAGAGAGGGAGAGATAGTGGGTGGCGGGGATGTAGAAGGATGAGAGAAAGGCGAGTGAGGAGGAATACAGAGAGGGCGAGATGGAGTGACAGAGAGCAAAGCAAAGTCAGTATTGTCCAAAAAGTGTTGCTGTGCTGTCCTGTTATCAGTTCTCTATCGCTATATAAAGTTTATACTTAAATTCCTTCCCTTGCTCCATCCCCTGCCCTCCATCCCCCTATTAGATAGACAGATAAAACCTTTATTTAACCTGGGAAGGCCAGTTGAAAGCAAAGCCTCCTTCCAAAGGCTTTTCCAATAGCGCCCTAGGATACAAAATACACAAGACATAGAAGAATGGTAAAATGATACAAATGATAAAAGGGCAGTAAAAAAGTATGGTAAATGTTATGACAGGACAACAAGCGGGCACAGTTTCAAACAGACATACAGTGTAACAGGACAAACGTACAAGACCATATATACAAATACCGGACAGACAAATGCATTACGAAAAGCAGGAGTGTTTTTCCAACAACACATCATTTCAGAGAAACATATAATCATTAATCTAGATTTATGAATTTGTCCAATTTGAGAATGTCCTGGAGCTTATTCCAATTATATGGTGCAATAAGAGGTAAATTCTGTCTTTCCTAGTTCCTAGTAATTCATACATGGTATAACTAAAAAAAATAATATCCCTGTGAGCAAATTCTAAATCTTAAAAGAGTTAAGTTAAGAGGCTTAACTTATGTCTATGATCTTTATTATGTAAAGGACGCATTTACAGGAATTATCTGGTCTAAAATAATCAAAAGTGGCATTGTTCTATGGTTTATACATTTACTCAAGTACTGTACTTACGTAAAATTTTGAGATACTTGTACTTTACTTGAGTATTTCCATTTGATACTACTTTATACTTCCACTCCACTACATTTCAGAGGAAAATATTGTACTTTCTACTCCACTACATTTATTTGACAGCTTTAGTTACTTTTCAGATGGAGATTTGACACAATGGATAATATAACAAGCTTTTAAAATACAACACATTGTTAAAGATTAAACCAGTGGTTTCCAACCTTTTTGGCTTTTGACGTCTTACAAAAAGCAGTGTGTAGTCGGGGTCACATTTCAGATGTCTATGAGTTGTTAACAGCTCCACCAAATAGTGATTTTTCCCTCTAAACCTCACATGGTTTCATATCAATAAATGTTCAAATTATCCAATATTTCAAAAAAATCAAAGATTAGAGAAAAAGTCCAAAAACTGAAAACAGATTTGTGTATCAGAACTTTGTTTTTTCTTCTTTCCTCTCCCATTAATCATCTCACGACCCCTCAGATTTATCAGGTGACCCTTTGGAGGATCATGCAGGACTTACTTGTAATGGAGTATTTTTACATTGCTGTATTGGTACTTTTACTTAAGTAAAGGATCAGAGTACTTCTTCCACCACTGAATAGGGCACCATCATAGAGGTATCTGCTAGAAACTCTGCTGCCAAGCATTCATATCAGAAGGCATTGGGGGCATCTAGCCACAGCGGTTCCTTGGGCCTGCTACTTGACAAAAGCATCCCACCATCACTCTTGTGGTTGAGGTTTCGGGCAGGGCGGCCCGTCTTCCCTGTGGTTAGATGACATTGTCAGCGAGGCCATCTCAAGAGAGAAGCTGGAGGAGATGTGCTTACCCACTGTGAGAGAGTACATCTCGAGGGAGAAGCCCGGGCTGAATCCCATTATCAGGGAGTATGCAGCAAAGGATAAAGCTGTGATTAAATCTCACTGTTAGAGGGGAAGTCCAGGGGAAAAGCTGTAGGTAGATCCTGCTCTCTGTAAAGGTGAAGAAGTTGGCTACACTCACTCCTCTGTGAATGTGCTTTTACAATAACCCAAGTGACAGTGTGGCCGTCAGCATCATATGGACAAACACAGGACTTGGGGGTATAAGACTGAAGAGGTTATTATGCTTATAAGCATAAATGAGTCTGGCAACAAGAGCATACCTCAAGACTGAAGAAGCAACGCAGTCTTCTGTGAAATGAGCACAAACTGTGAAATGCAGATTACGCAGATGTGTGGACATGAATAATGCGAAGATTGCGTTCCTCCGCCATGAAAGGATTATGTGACAGTATCGCGAATTGGATCGTGTTACAATAGTACGCTACTTTCAGCTGCCCCTTTATTGTCCCTCTAAACTTTTCCAGTCTGGAACCAAAATGAGAGATTTAGTCTCATACTGTGGAACTCTTATCATGTGAAGACCTACCATAAAGAGCCCACACACCTATTTATACCCTAAGAAACAGGGGGCAGGCGATACACTATAGGTGTGGCTATAGGTATGTAGCATTCTCACTGAAAGAGAACACAATGAGAGACACTGGTAAAGGAACCAGATTGATTGATGGATTGATTGATTGAATAAATTGATTGACAATTCCAAACGTAAGGACATTCCACCCAACCACTTCACCACTAGCATCGCTCAAATAATCATAGAATTTGCCTAAAACCCATCAAGGACGACCCAATAATAGTCTGTATATTTCACTTGTGTTTTTCAATTTCATGCCCAAGCAGTCAACCTATGTTGCAGAGTATACTGCGCCATTCAGTCTGTGTAAGATTTATAGGTGCAATATAACCGATAACTCCTACTTAATGTCGCCAGTCCCTCCTCTGTCTCCAGAGTTAGTGTTGTTCTGTTCACTTTCATATCCCAGTTTTATGTCCCTCTTCTGTATAAGGTGCAGGGACGCTCAAGACCATGCAGCAAGCACCATGCACGCACGGTCTGATTTCTAATAATAAGAAGAAGAAGAATAAAGTTAATTAAACTTTCTATAGCACACAATTTTTTCCAAAATTTCGATCACCTTTAGTCTTTATCCTGGCGTTCTGTCTGCGGACGTAAGACAACGCTTATGCACATAATGAGATAGCAGCTCTGAAATATTGCTTTGAAATAATCAATAGAATTTTTAAAAACAATCCTGAAATGAAGTGGACACCAGTGTAAGGTGTCTAAAATGGGAGTAATATGATCTCTTCGTTTAGCTCTAGTTGAAAGCCTGGCAGCAGTGCTCTGAACAAGCTGCAGATGAAATGAAGCTTTCTGGTTGAAGCAAGAATACAAGGAGTTATAGTAGTCAATGTGAGATGAGATGATGGCATGGATGACTTTCTCCAGGTCATTAGTGGAAAGACACAATCTAATTTGAGAGATATTTCTCAATTGACAGAAGCAAGACTGAACAAGTGTTTTGATTTGCTTCTCAAATTCCGAGAAAAATGACCTGATATCTAGCAGCTGCTTTATTATTAGTTGCTCGGTTTCCAAGATTTTCTTGCATTATAAATGATCCATGTGAAGGGCTAAAAATTACAACTTTAGACTTCTCATTGTTAAGTTGCAGAAAATGTATCAAGGCTACTGCTATCATTAGGATCTACCACCAAGTATAGCTGTGTATCGTCAGCATAGCAATGAAAGGAAATGTTATGTCTCTGAATTAAATGACCAAGAGGAAGATGTAGATAGAGAACAGAATAGGAGGATGGATGGAATGCCCAAGATGGAGCCTTGAGGTACTCCCAGCTCAATTTTGCTGACTCCTACATAGTCTCTTACATGATCAATTAGGATGTTGTCATCAGTGGTATAAAAAGCAGCACTAAGGTCAAGTACTATAGAACTAGTATAAAACGTTCATCAGCATCTGCTGCTAAAAGATCATTTGTGGCTCTTAGTAATGCAGTCTCCATACTGTGTTTCAAATGGAAACCACACTGGAATTTTTCATATAAATTGTTGGTGCAGCAAGTGTGCCTTTGTCGCTCCTCCAAAAGAGACATACTTCAGTACAGAGTGGAGGAAAACTCTAGCTATTAAAGGTCCCATCTGGTCCCATCCTGTAAAACAGGATTCCCCTTGCCTCTGTGATTATAAAGGAGTTGGATGGTCTATTTAAACATGGTGAAAGTATCAAAACGCACGGTCGCCAACTAAATCCAAACAATCCATATTAGAAAAGCGAGCCTCTAAACGAGCCGTTTGGACTTCCATAACTTTGTGGCGTCACAAAGGTTCGCTCATTATCATTTTTGTAAGAAATAATAGACTAACAAAGTGTTTTTTCAAAGCGGTTGAGCGGTTGTCATTGTTTATTACCGGAGAGTTTTCCCTACCTGTAGCTACCGGGCCGTGGTGTCTCACGTTTCACTCTTGAAACGGTTAGCCAATCAGAACAGAAGGGTCGTTAATATTAATGAGCCTTAAAGACACAGCGACAGAAACAGCCTGTTCTTGGTAAGGCTCAGAGAGCTGCTGGAAAATGAACTTGTAAAATTGGATTGTGAGTGTTTTTGGTACATGACACCACACACACAGCTTTGAATGGACCTTAAGACAGAAAATAAAACACTGGAAAATGGAGAATATGGGACCTTTAAATAGATATTTTTGAGTACCGTATATTAGCCTTATAGGTCTATGTAGGTTGCCATATATTAACACAGCCTTACTTCTGGTTTTATTCTAGCTATCTCTAGCTTGACTTGGATGACCCGGAACAAAACAACACAATGTGCTTCTCAAAAGTAGGCTAAGGGAAATGGATTTTGCAAGGTTTCGCAATAACTATGACGAGGGCATACAAAACTATTGCAAGGGAATGTAAAAGTATTGCGAGGCTATGCAAAACTATTGCCAGGGAACGCAAAATTATTGCAAAGGAACGTAAAAGTATATTGTGAGGCTACGGCAAAACTATTGTCAGGGAACATAGAAGTATTGCAAGGCCGGGCAAAAGCCACTCCAATTTTTTTTTTTTTCTCCTGACAGTGTTTCACCTCGGGGGCTTCCATAGGAGAAGGCATCACACGGTTTTGAAGATTTATCTGTATAATATGAGAAGTGTATAGCATTTTTACTCAATAAGAACCCTGCTGGTGTTGGTAAAACAACCCAATTTTCATTCGGACAGTTTCATTCTCGAGCAATGTTAAGTCATAAATTCCAATTTGGCCCTATCCGGAGTCTGTGAAAAGATCTATATTCCTGCCTCCTACCTCATTTCGCCAGTCTGTCCTCTCTCTCCTTCTTCTGTCCAAGGGCATGATTGTTCAGTTACATTTCATATCGCTGCAGTGTGATTGTGTCATGAGGTTCAGAGAACACAACGCAGGGTCTGTGAAAAGATGTGTACTCCGTGTCCATTATGAAACCTCTGGGAACCCATTACCTTCCCCTCTCGCTGAGAAATACATGGTTCTGGTATTGAACAAAAACACTGTAGTATTATCCCTCTAATACCACCTCTGCTCCCCTCTCCCCATCCCACGTTCTCTCCCTACCTCTCCCTTTCCCTTTTGCTCTGTCTCTCCATCTCTCTTTTCCTCCCCCCCACCCCCCCCTCTCTTTTCTCTCTCCAGGGCCAGCATTGTCCAGAAGCGAATCATCTATTTCCAGGATGAGGGCTCTCTCACCATCCGACTCTGTGAGAAAGGTAATGACAGCTGCCCGTCATCTTTCCTCCCTCCTCGTCCGCTCCTCTTTTCATCCTTGACTGCTCATCATCGCTCCATTATCCCCCCGTTCTATCTGACTTTTTTTTTTTTCCCTTTCATAACGGAACAGCTCCCAGTCTTTCATATCATGCTCCACAAAAATAAAGCCAATAGAGGCACCAGCAAAACGAGGACGAGCCACGGATCTCTCGGGAGTCCGCGTGGAACTTAAATATTCTTTTGTATTCCGCCACAGAGCCGCACCAAAGCTTTTATGTTACCTGTGATTTTACAGCAGAGAAAAACACCTCGACAGAATTGGAAAGCTGTAGCCTCACCAAATAAACACTTGTAAAACAGAGAGGCAGCAGGACTCTCTTAGCTCTGATGCACACATTTATTGTACAATAAAAACCAGCGCCTGGACAAGTGGTTTTCAAACTTTATCTCAGGCGACTTCACTTACAAAGTAACTTCTTCTCCTGACCCAAATCTAATTTTGCAGCCTATTATGCAAGCTAATCAAGCTAAATTTACCCTGCTTAAGGTTACTGGCATACTTCCCTTCAATGTTTCACTCATCCTGCTATAACTTAGATTCCAAGTGAGGATTCCAATTTCTTCAGAATAATTTGGCGACTCATAAATATTCAAATATTCCCCTTGACCCGTCTTTGCAAAACATTGTTCGAGGGCAAAATTTGAATATTTATGAGCCTGCGTCTGGGTTAATGTGTGATGCAAATACTGGTTTATTCTAGGAGTGTTATTTTGTGACATTCTAGCTGGGTTACAAATTGCAGTCAGTCACCTGGTATTCATTTGTGTTCAAGCTCGCACACGTGCAGTTGTGCATGACCGCATCTCTATTTGTGTTGAGTGAGTCTATTAGCGGCTGAACTCTGCTTCATGTATTTTATTAGGTTTATGTATGCTGCTTACCCTCCAACCTCATATGTATGTGTGTGTGTGTGTGTGTGTGTGTGTGTGTGTGTGTGTGTGTTGTCATGTGCATGTTCTCCCCCTGTAGAGCCTGTGTATGGTGAAGCTACAGATAGCCCTGCCTTGGAGTGCTGTGCCTGTGGAACAGCCAAGTACAGACTCACCTTCTATGGCAACTGGTCGGAGAAAGTACATCCGAAAGACTACCCAAGTGAGTTCAAAGCATGGGCACACACACACACACACACGCACACACACACACATGTAAATGCACAATGAACATTCTCTATGGAAGTACAAACACATCTGTAGATAAGTAGATATTCATGAATGCAAAAAATGCACATACACACATGCACACATACACCACATCCACCACAATGAGAGTTACAGCTAAATCAGAGTTTACTTTCTCAGAAAATAAGAAAGCAAGTTCATTGCAAAATAGTATCACAGTGATGCGCTTAAGCGGATTAGCTGTGCATGTGTGTGTGTGTGTGTGTGTGCGTTTTCCTTCCAAAGATCTACAGTAGATATATATAATCTGTCCCAGAGGGAGGGGATTCAACGATAATGTTGAGTGACCAACTGAAAAAAAACAGTTTATCATCCATATTGGAAATACATTTAGCTGTAATCAAGGAGGCGGACAGCCAGCAAGCTCGCCATTCATATAGTCAGTTAGTAATTACCTCCATTCCTTACTGACTCATTCCTCAAAACTGAAAACAGCCCAAAGCAATTCATTTTACTCCAGCTTATTCAGAATTGACACTGCTGAAGCCCACATTTCTCTGTGTGTCTGCCTTCTCTCTCCTCCAGGACGAGCCAACCACTGGTCGGCTCTGATTGGCGCGTCCCACTCCAGGAGCTACGTGCTGTGGGAGTATGGAGGCTACGCCAGCGAGGGGGTCCGCCAGGTCGCTGAACTCGGCTCCCCTATCAAAATGGAAGAGGAGATTCGACAGAAGGTAAGGTTAACGCCAGATGTAGAGAGATGGGGGTGGAGGGGGGGGTCAAGACAGGCTGGAGACCTGAAAGACGTCCCGCTGCGCTGTAAGAGATGGAGTCGGAAAACAAACTTTGGATGCCGTATTTGCTCTAAAAGTTGGTCTGTACCCTTGTTTGGCACAATTAGCCTGTATTTCTGTATTTCTTTCTGTATTGGGTGACAAATTTGGATGAACTTCATGAACAAACCTCTTGTGCTTAGGACCAGAGATTGTATGTTGAGACTGACCAATTCTTAATCTAGCACTCTCTCTTTTTATTCACTAGGAGTAGTCTAAATATCAATGGGATGTGAATGCAATCACATTTGCATCTCAATTTGCATGTCTTAAATGTTAGGAACAGTGGAAGCACCTTAATATTCATAGTATTCCCATGATGTCACATGCATTTGCTACCAATATGGTGCTTTACCATATACACAGCTCATTGGCTATGGCTGTCATTTGATTATAATCACCTGTTAATTTATTACAATCACCTGTTATTTTCCTACCAAGATGGCCGTTTGGTGATGTAACAGAATACTATGAACTGGGTCACCTGTCAATGGTTGAAAACCAGTAAACTTGTGGGAATAAAGATTGTACTTCAAAATAGGTGAGAAAGAATTAGATGTGCACCCACAAATGAAAGCAAGCGCTCACACTGCACTCACACTGCAGCCCTCATCAGTGCATATAGTGTGTATTCATGATCATCACACCCATACCGCCCTTACTGTTGTGCCTATCGACACCATTACAACACACAGTATGAAGTTAATGAGAGGGCTGAGGCAATGGGAAATGGAAATTATATGAAATGTAAAATACATGAGACACACACACACACGCACTGACTAATTTTGCTGTCAAAATGGCAGTGGGTGAATTTGCAGTGGGGTGAAATTCCCATTTCCACTAACAGTATGGGGCAAGGCATTTACATGCCGACACAGGGCATTCTCATACTTTTACCCTTTCATTATCCTTCTCATTAAACCAGACGCATATTTTGACCGCGCGTGGCGCATAATTCAGTGGCGTATTACTGATACTCCAAAGCCTGGACTCAGCTTGAAATTGAGATTTCTTTTTTTTTTTTTTTTTTTTCGAAAACATCAACAAACTGCTTTTGAGTGAACTGTGCCTTTAGGGGATCAGATGTTTTTTGGAAAGGCATCCACTGGATTCCACCCTGAGAGGACGGGACTGCTAGCTGAGCTCTTCGACTGTGTGTGTGTGTGTGTGTGCATACATTGGTGTGTATGTAAAGAAATTGAAACATGAAAGAGTGTGTGACGGGACTTGTGTGCTGGTCGGAGTGTGGCGTGGACGCCTGTCTCTGCGGCTCTTCTTTGTGCCGCTCTCTCTCTCTCTCTCTCTCTCTCTCTCTCTCTCTCTTTCGGGCGCTGAAAGGTGTGTCCCGGCCGTTCGCTTGGGGGGGGCGGGGAACAATAGTGTTTTCTTAGCGTGCTGTCAGTTTGCTGTGTGCCTGTCAGTTTGGGTTTAGGTTGTTGTGTGGAGACATTAGAGGCTGAAGGACAGCCCTAACTCCTCTCTTGGCTGGCCCTGTCTGTCTCTGGCACTAAACACCGCCCGGGCAACAATGGAGACTTCAGGCTGTTTGGTAGCGGAATGGGACGGCCCGATTGTGTACTGTAGACTGGAATGTCGGCTATTGAGCTGTAGAATGACACGGCTCGACTGTGTACTGTATGTTGGAATGCCGCCTATTGAGTTGTCGGATTTTGAAGTAAGGGGTCTTACACTTTTTTCCTACCCACCACTCAAAGTTTTGAGTCTAGCCCTATGGCCCATGCTCATGACAACATACAAATCCCACAACCTATTTAAAGTCGCTTTGCAGCCTGGTTCTAAAGAGATTATTTGTTATCTTGCCACAAAGATGGAAATAAAATATTTGCATATTCATCAGCTTCCAAGAATGACTGGCAATATTTTCTTTTATTTTAAACCAGTTTTGGTGTGTCTGTGTCTGTGCCTGCTCAAACACTGCAGCTATAAAAGCCTTCTTTGGTCGCCAAAAAAGATATTAGAGTCACCTTTTCAAGGTTTTCGACACAAACATACACACAGGCACACACACACACACACACCCGCTCCTTGTCAGCTCTCTGTGGTTTCTCGGTTCAGACAGGGTGAACATCGGAGAGGCTGCTGTAAAGGTGGGAAGCCGACATGGGTCAGTAATCCCTGTCTTAGCCGAGAATCCCAACCATCCAGCGGAGCAATCAGCTGTGGTGATGTGTGGACAAAGCCTTAAGACCGACCTCTCTAGCGCGAGGCCCAACCTCTGCTCTCCTAACTAACACGGCCCTAAGCCCTGACACAAGACAGGCAGACTGGCAGGCAGACAGACAGACAGACAGTCAGACAGACAGACGGGGAGGGAGGGAGGGAGGGAAGAGGAGACCTGGGAGCTCTCGCTGCGATGATGTGCGAGATTGCTGTCGAAAAAAAAGGGTGGTTGTCCAATTTTTGAGCGCTGCGGCACATCGCGGTAAGACATCACAGGATCCAGAAATCCCCGACACAGCGTTTATGGACTGCTTTGAAGCATCACACAGGCTTTAGTCCTGTAAATAAGAGGGGGGTAGCAACCCAGCAATCATTTTGACGTTGAGTACATTTTGACGTTGAATAAATTCTGATATGATCCTGCACTGTTGAAATTGAAAACCTGGATAAAAACAGTGCCAAAATCAAAGTTGAGACAACACCTATAGTCGTCCATAGCTGCTACCTGCATCAGAAGCTAAATATCTTTCTGATATCAGTTCTAAAAGCTGTTTAAATATGAAGCTTTATCGTGCCATAATGTCATGCTGTGAAAATGGTGTGCTTGTTTGGGTTGACGTTGAACTCGGCCTCCTCTGGCGCACCGCCGTCCATCAAACGCTTGCCGGGAAGCGAGTACAAATGTGAGCACAAAGACCCACCGGACAGGGCCCGACATGCATAAGCCTGTGGAAAATATGTGTGATAAAGCTCATTTGAAAAGCTCCGGGCGCACCTCGGCTCACACACGGCAGCGCACAGAGTGTATCGCTGCACACCAGTCGAATACTACCAGAGAATGGATCTCTCTAAACGCTGGCAACCATTGACTATGCAGGACTCAGCGCAGGTTTTAACATGCCAAGGGCCCAAACTGCTTTTGTCGGTTCACTGCCAGGATAAGGTGCAATATCAACAAATAGAGCTGGTGAGGCCTGCAGTCATTTCAAATGTCAGATACGATATGGGAAGGACTGTATGAGTCTGTCGCAGAAATGCTTCAGAAATGCTTTTCTGACGCATGAAGTGTTAACTGATGCGTTTCTATTTCAAAAATATAAAAACATTATATAAAATTGTTAGAAAGTTTTATTTTTATACCAGCAATCACTTTTCCTTTCAGTTAGGTGTTAGCATTCAGAATGGACGATCTTTTATTTTGGAACACATACATATACTGTATATATAGAGAGATTTTTTAACCTTTATTTCTCCACTGGCTCATTTTACATTGAACCTACTAGTGTCTCGAGGTTAAGAAAAGACAGATTTGTGTCTCAAGAGGACCTATAAAGAAATGAGATCCAAGAACAGGAAGCATTTTCCCACCTTTTTAATGTCACCACTCACTTGCGCAAGAAACAAAATTACACGGCACACCTGATTATTGATTGCTTGGAAATGTCACATAAAGCCTAGAGTATACGATGATCACACAAGTGGCGCCAGTAAAATGTGAAGAGCTGCTGGCCAAGGAGTAAATTCCCAACCTTTTTAATGCCACAGCGCACTGACACAGGTCAAAAACAATCTGTAGCACACCTAATTATGACTTGCTCTGAAATGCCACGGACTCTCGGGCAGGTGTGATCACACCTAGATCAGACAGCAAAATGTCAAGAGCTGCTGCCCAAGGAGCCATTTGTACCAACTTGGTAGGGGAGAAGTGCGATTACAGGCTGAATCAATTACATTTTAATGACATTTTTTTTCGTGTGTGGCATTTTCGCCTCTACCTGGCAGTTCAGAGTAGAGACAGACAGGAAAGATTGCGAGAGAGAGAGAGGGGGGATGACATGTGACATAGGTCCCGAACCAGATTAGAAGCCATGCCGCGTTTACATGGTACGTACCTTAGACCGCTGAACCGCCCGGATGCTGCATTTTAATGAAGTTAATGTACTCTGCATTGATTTTCTCAACCAAAGCCTCAAGGTGTACCAGCACTCTCGCTTACCTCTAAAAGCATTTGCCCATCCAGTTCGGCTTCTTTCACATGCATCGCTCAGCACACGCTTTGAGGGGAAAAGGCTGATCATGGCTACCGCTCTTGTTGTGTGACTGTTGGAAACAGCTGTTGTGTTTCGCCTTTGTGCGAAAAGCTTAAAGAGTAACTAAACCCCAAACCCAAATCTGTGGTGAAGCCTGAAACCTAATGGTAGCCAATAGCAGATGGCCAGTTCAGCACCCTACCACCTTTACGCCATTAGGTATCAGGCTTCACCTTTACACCATTAGGTATCAGGCTTCACCACAGATTTGGGTTTGGGGTTTAGTTACTCTTTAAGGTGATTTTGAACTTTGGTAGTACCTTGGCCATGATATAAGGCCAAAATCATCAATTCTCTGTTATCTGTTGCTCCGTTACTCCGGTAGAGACGATTGGAGAATTGTCTTCTTTTTCTTTCTGCCATTAGTTTCTGCGAAACAGGTCTCAAAATCACACTTCTAGCAAATAATCGCTTTCCTTATGATATTAAACCAACAAGTGTAACATCGAAATACTGCCGGGAGAATTTCAGTGTTACACTTGTTCCAACTGAAAGGTTTAATAACATAAGGAAAGCGATTCACTTGAAAAAAATTCAGCAGAATGAATTTTTTTTTATATATATATTGTCAGAATCTGCTTTGTTCGCATTCGTTTATGTGCTAGAAGTGTGATTTGTAGACCTGCTTCATCGTACAATGGCAGTGAATGGAGAGAGAAAAGAAGCACCGGAGCAACAGCTAACACAGAAAACAACCTAGGGTACTACCTGAGTTCAACAGCACTTTAACATGCTTTTAACTTTCAGCCCCAGCTCTGCTTTTTAGCACTGTAGGGAGCGCTCCAACAGCACACACCTCTCCTTTTCAAATACTTAGTCAAAGAAGCCGGCGCTTTCAAGACAGGTGGATATCCGGCCGCAGCCTTTCCCATCAAACGTTGCCCTGAGCCATAGATCCTGGCCGTATACAGCGTAGCCCAGGGCCAGAGTCTATCAGGCCTCCCGGGGGAACGCCGCGGGTGGTGTTCTCTCCGTCGAAATTCAAGTTGGAGCTTTGTGTAGAAGTGACACTTTCTCCATTACAGATTCATGGGTTGAAGAAATGTGTAGGAAATGTGAAACGTGTCACTGTGACCTTGGCCGGGCCTGGAGAGAGAGCGGTCGAGGAGAGAGTGGTTTCTGCTGAGGGTTTTAGGTAAAGTCTCTGCTTCACTTCCACAGTTGTCAATGTAACTGTTAAAAAACACACTATTTGGATACTGTCCTTTCTATTTCCCATGCTTCCCTCCTTCTTTCATTCCTCCCCTTCTTACCTCCATTCCTCCTCCTTTCCCTTGTTCTTTCCTACCTTCATTCCCACCTTCTCTTCCTTCCCCCTCCCTCCTTCCTTCCTTCCCCCTCCCTTGCTTCTGTTCTTCCCTCCTTCATTCCTTCCTTCCCTTCTTCCTTCCATTACTCCTTCCTGCCCTCCTTCTTTCCTACCTTCCTTCCCACCTTCTTTCCATCCTTCCTTCCATTTCTCCTTCCTTCCTTCCATTTAGCCTTCCCGCATTCCTCCCTTCCTTCTCTCGCTCCTTCCTTCCTTCCGTCCTTCCCTCCTTCCTTCCTTCCGTCCTTCCTTCCTTCCTTCCTTCTCTTTCATTCCATTCCCCCTTCCTTCCTTTAATTTCTCCTTACTTCCATTCCTCCTACTTTTCTCCTTCCTTTTGTTTCTCCTAACTTCCCATTCCTCCTACCTTTCTCCTTGCTTTCATCCCTCTGTCCTTCCCTCCTTCCTCCCATTTTGCCTTCCCCCATTCCGCTCTTCCTTCCCTCCATTCCTCCCTCATTCCTTCCGTCCTTCCTTTCATTCCTCTCTCCCTCCCTCATTCCTTCCTTCCATCTGTCCTTCCATCCTTCCATCCGTCCTGCCTTCCCTCCTTCCTTCCATTTTGCTGTCCCCATCCCTCTCTTACTTCCATCCCTCTTTCCTCCCTTCCTTCCCCTCCTTCCTCCTCCATCCATCTTTTCACTCCAGACTTCACTGCCTCACTGATTGACATCCCTTCTGTCACACCAAAACTCTCTTCTTTTCTCATCCTCTCACGAGCAAATCAGTTTTCTTCTCTTCTTTCTTCCCATCTGTCTCGTCTTTCTGCCTCTCCTTCCCTCTCTCCCTCTCTCTCTCCGTCTACCCCCCCCCCTTATCATTTTTTTCCCTTTATTGTCTATCTGTTTTGAAAGACCTTATTTCAGGCGGAGAAGGGGTTGAGGGGATGGAGGGGCTGAGATGAAGGAGAGAAGGGAGGGCGGGAAGGAGAGGGAGCGAGGGAAAAAAACTATCCTTCACTTTCATCTCTGCACTCAAAACACTTCACAGGAAATTGCTGCAGACCTCCCTCAGACAGACAGAAAGGCGGACGGGCAAACACACACACACACACACACACACACACACACTCCCTACATCTTTATTGCTTCTCGTATAGGGCCGGATCTCGCCGATGAATGCAGAAAGAAAACGCGAGGCAGCGCTCCAAAGCCTTCCCTCCCAGTCCTTTCTCATCGCTGACACCTGTCAGATTAAGAGAGAAGGAAGTAGTGCTAAGTGATGTACTCTCTCTCTCTCTCTCTCTCTCTCTCTCTCTCTGTCCCCCTCTCTCTTTCTCCGCGTGTCTCTGCTTTCGGAGGTGTTTTGTCAAGCCGTCACAGTGTCAACATTCTTCTGAGAGAGATGTTTTTTTGCGGCGCGCTGCTCGAAAAACGTCTCGGCCAGGGGGGAAATTTGTCTCTCTCTCTCTCCGTCGGTGCTCGGTCGTTAGCCAGAGCCGCCGCTCGACTCTGCGGGCTCCAGACTCCGGAGCTCCTTCTCTCTCTCTCTCTCTCTCTTTCTCTCTATCTGCACTTCACACTCCGTCTCTTGCTTTTAAAACCCAGAGTGAAAGCCCTCCTTTGGAGTATGCGGCAGTACGCTCTCTCTCACCTGCCGTCTCGGAGCTCTTTTTACGCTTCACAGTTTTCCCCTTTTGCCGTATAAAACGTCTTTGGATGCTTTGAAAGTTGCCAAAAATCTGGTTAATTGTCACTGTTGTGTGTGGAATTTAGTTCAGTTATAATCAGGAATGTATTTCAGCTGAGTATATGATGATGATGATGATATACTTTATTGTCAGATCCAGTCTGGAATTTTTCTTGCATCACAGCAGCTCCATTTGGGACTTTTCTGCGATAACAGAAAAGACAAAAATTAAGACAGGACACAAAAATACATACATTCAACATATCATTACAATCACAGAAGTCAATATTCATTATTATATATAGAGTGATGTACATTTTTTAGACTCAAACATTTCACACTATCATGCTGAATTGTGCTACACACACACACACACACACCTTGCTACTACCATCTCTCTGCTGGTAATATTGTTCAAAGGGTATAGAGAGAAATAGAGATCAGGGAGTGGTTGGGTGTCACACCGCAGTGATAATGTAATGTAATTTTTGGCTATCATTTTTAATCTCCATCGAGAAGACACCGACTGCTCGAAGCATTTGAAACGGCTTCTTGTGAATACATGTTTATGTCATAGCATGTCGGCCCTATGGGGAAACAGGAGGAGATAAGGTGCGGCTTTCACGCCTCTATAAATAATGAGATACCGATGCCGGCGCCGATTCCTTGATTGAAACCTCCGGAATAATTCCATTCTCGTTCGGCGGATGTTATTCATCATGAGATGACTCCCCGTCTTGATATCGGCTGGCTTGAAAGTGTCTTGATGCGTTCGCGCTGCCTCTGTACATGAACCTGATGCCTTGCGCTTCCCTCCGCCTGAAGGCATCTTTTTTTAATCAGGTACATATACATATCATCTCTGATAAAAAATGGAATAGAATATATTACCCTTTTAACCCCAATTCTGCAGTTCCAACAGAAGATGATGGTTGGCTTGTTTATTTACACATTCCGCACATTTTAAGCGTTTTAAGCGACACACACACACACACACACACACATTTCAGTTCTGTGCTTTACGCTTTATTTAGCCTCGGGGTGATTAGGCAGTGTTCGTCAAGCTGGTCCATCAGCAGGCTCCTGTCATCCAAGCTATATTTGGACTTTACTTCACTTGTCTCTTAGAGCAAGGGGTGGGTGGAAAATGAGAGACAGCTCTGTCCAGCACTCATTTTGGTGTGTGTGTGTGTGTGTGTGTGTGTGTGTGTGTGGTGTGTGTGTGTGTGTGTGTGTGTGTGTGTGCGTGTCTTTCCCCCTCCGAGTGTGTATCTGTGTGATTTGTGCACACGTGGGAGTAGTATACTGTAGGGCTATGTTGAGTTCTCGCTGTGAAAGACTGAGAGGTAGTTAAGTCAGGGAGCAGCTGATGACATTGGGACATGCACGCACACACACACACTCTCTCTCTCACACACACACACACACACACACATACACACTCGCAGAGTCGCTCCTGGGGGATTTCGAGAAAGCTTTTCTGACAGACGGACAGCGTCTCACGGCTGACTCTAATTGGCTGAGAGGTTCAGCCGTGGCAAAATGGAGGGAGACGACCGGACGAATGGAGCTGAGGATGAAGGCGGCGGCAGCCAGGATGTATTCTGTCTTGTTTTAAAGATTATTTTATGGCATTTCTGCTTTTGCACCGCGGGCCTCCAGTGCCACTCAGTGACAGCAGCTCTGGTACTGTATCCACTAATCACCCCCTGCCCCACCATACGGTTTGTATTATCCCCAGTCTGTTGACAATTTAATTCAGATGAGATTAATACATCGAGGAGGTGGGAAGGGCTGTCAAATATAATGAACCAAAGTGTCTTGATTTTTGTTCCAAAACTAGACTATGGGCCAGAAAGTGAGCTTTGACAGCCAGAAATCTCATCACCTGGTAAATCAATCATTGAATCCTATTTTTGATCAACAAGCCTATCAACCCCCACAGGTATATTATGTTCTGTTTGTGCTATGGGGCAGTAAAAGCCTTACTTATTGCCTCTTTAATGGTTTCACTCTTGCATCAGCTGGGAGCGACAGTGGCACCAACTTCAATAATGCATGTAAACCTAACAACTGCTGTAGCAAAGTCTATTTATGATTGTTTTTCAGCTAATATCTCAATGAAGCGTCTATATTTACTGTACATACTGAGTATGGGAATGATTTCTGGGAGATCTTTGAATGAAAATATGGATCCCATCAGGAACAGTGAACTAGGATCCCGTGGATTCACCTCCAGCTTCTATCCATCTTCCTCCCCGTGAATAAACTTCGGGCACCTAAGAAATTCTAGCATACCCCTGTGCTTTTGAAGATTAATAATGAGGAAAAGGAGTTTTAAAGGTATCACGTCAATAGTTTTTTATGAGTTCTGTTGCAATTAAAGCATATTTTATCACTTGCTTGGTTGAAAAAGATAAGGGCAAAGATGCCAACACTTCCTAGGAAGGCACAAAAGCGAATGCGAAGCGCAAAGTGAGGGGGCGAAGTGGGAAGGCTGCCTGCTGCGCAATCAAAAGGGTGAGAAATTTGAATTACAGATTTATAAGCCCATCCTAATGAATGATAGTTATAAGCAGTGGGCTGGCCAAGTGTGAGAAAACAGCCACCAGACAACAACTTCTTGCTTTTCAAGAGTAAAGGAAGTTTTGTTTTGCTTAGGCAACTAATGCAGATCTAGCCATATTTCGCTTCAAGCTGTCTCTACTAAAAATACACCTGTCTTAGCCTAATTCACGAAGTGGGGCTGCAGCAGATAAGAGTGTCCCATCCACATTAGGTTCGTCCTGTTTGCCCAAATGAAATTCTGTCGTAGGGTACGTACACTTCTCTGCTCCGTCCAGAGAAAGCTGGACTCACAACGATCTTTTCCTCTCTCATCTCTTTGGTATCTTTGGGATAAAGCATCACAGACCGGCCGGGTTGGCAAGCATGCAGTTTACAATCTCCGAACCCATCGTCTATCGGTCTGACGACGATTAGACTCTGGGGGCGATGGGCAATATTTCGGGGTTTCCGGTGTAGCCAGCGGACATCCGGGCCAAGACTTCCTCTTCCGTTCAGTCCGATTAGCAACTTGAGACGCGAGAGTCGAACGTTTTTCTCCACACAATACACAAACATCGATACTTTTTGTAGGTGTTTTAGGTCCAGACGACATTTCGGCCAACTCCATTCTTGCGTCTCAAGTTGCTAATCGGACTGTAAACAATGACCGGCGCACGGAAGAGGAAGTCTTGGCCCGGATGTCCGATGGTCCGCTAGTCTAATCGTCGTCAGACCGATAGACGATGGGTTCCGAGATTGTGCGGTTTACTGACGTCACATTACAGGATTTCTAGGTAATGACAATCCAATTTTCCAAACAGTTACCTCTCGCTGCCACTTGGAGCCGCCAACGTGCGAAGTTGCCTAGTGCGGATTTAGAATGCGCTCGATGCAGGATTCCAGGACTGCCTGAGACGAACACGCTTATATTCTTAGGAACTGATTGCTAATCCTGAACGTTGCAAGTTAGTGGGGAAAAGACTTTTAAAGCGAGTTATTGGTGACATAGTTAGGTCTATACCAGCTTCGCCTACATCTGAATTAAATTCTGCTGTTGTGTGACAGAGTGACAACATCTCTCATACAGTAGCACATCTCTCTCTCTCTCTCTCTATCCCCTCATGCCTCTCCCTCTCTCTCTCTTTCATCCGATGTTGAAAGGCTTTGACGGTTCACTTTGTAGTGGGATTTCGCTTTAGGTCAAGGCTGAGATGCACTGAGGGACTTTTTGGCTCTCAATAGTCATCGTTGTATCACATCCTCTTTTGACAGGAGGCTCAAACGTCCCCTTTATTCCTTAATCGACACTCGCTGCTTTTCAACTTTCTATTGAAATACCTGTTAGCATCTGTCATATCTATTTTATTTTTAGACCATAATCGGAACGCCCAGGCTATTATGTATGTTTTTTTCCCCCCCGCTGGCAACAATGAAAGTCTGTCTGGCAATGAGTTTGGGGGCGGCCAAAGGAGTAAACCTGTTATGTTTAAGTGATGAATTAGATTAATAGAATTGTGCTGGTAATAACTCTTGCCCGGTCATAAATGTTTAACAAGGTATTTCGGAATGCGCGGCGCTGACAGAGAGCGCTGTCCAGAATGGATCGTTTTTACTTGAGGCTAAAGATCCCCTGTCAGCAAATCAATAGAAGAGATTGAGGCTGTAGTGAGACAGTTTGTTAGGCTGGCTGGCACCAGGGGGGCTGTCTTGTCCTTGGCACGTCTTTCTTTGTTTTATTTTGTTTGGTCATTCTACTTCTCTGTCAGGATTTTCTCTTTTTTGGATGGCGGGGGGGAGAGATTGTGCTTAAAGCCTGACTGGAAAGGAAAAAAGGGAAAGAAAAGTTGAGAGAGGAAAGAAGGACAGCGGGATTTCAGTTTCAGCTCCCAATTTAATGATGAAGTGGCCACGATTCTGCTCGACTGGTGCGTAAAGCAAAAACTTTTCTCCCCGCGCCCAAAGGACACCAGAATCCGATGTGCTGTTCTACGGAGGGGAGACAGCAGCCGCATTATTACGGCACCTTATTATATATTATATATGATACGCTTTTGCGGAAAGGTGGAGAAAAAAAAACGACGCCTTACCTCCACTCCCTCCTTGTTAATTCGAGGGAAAAAAAAATCACCCAGGGTTTTCTATTCCGCAGGGAGCACTACTGCACTCCGCTAGCTGCCACTTTCTGTGTGTGTGTGTGTGCGTGCCTGCATTGGCTCTTAATTGGGAATTTGTATTCATTAAAAAGCCTCCACGAACACTAAGATGCGAGTCCACACCTGTTGTTTGTGTCGACGGCAGCTTTGTTGGAGGCGGCTCAGGATTAACGGCGGACCTGGCTCCCCCCCCCCCCCCCTCCCTCTCATCGATAATCGCGATCGCATCGTGAATCCCCAATTATCTCCCGAGCCGCTGGCCTCGGGCTCGGCGCCGAGTCCGGCTACCCGGTTTCTGGAAAAATAATGAAAAGAAGTTATTTTTGCAGTTCTCGCTATAGATAGATTTCCATCCTAATTATTGGTTTGCATGGCATCTCATTAGCATGGAAAGGCGAGATTAAGTTTGGATCAAATGGGATGTGTGTAGGTGAGAGAGACGGTGAGAATGGTTCTGACGGAAATAAACAGAGGGAAAAACAACAAATGGGGGATGTAGCTTATTATCTTCCAGGTAACAATATGTGGGCAGCTGCATAATGAGGAGGCAGCTTTCATGTGGACTGCAGCTTTTATCCTCCACACATCAGCCACACGACACAGGCCTAATGTTACCCTCCTCTGTCACCTTTCCTTCCTATCTCCTGTTTTTCTGCTCCCGCTGTGCTGGATCCCTCTGCTCCTGGGTTCCTGTCTTCTGCCCTTCCTTCCTTCCTTTCTTCCTTCCTTCCTCCCTCATTCCCTCTTTTCTGCATTCCTACCTTGCTTTCCTGCCGTCTTCCTTTCCTTCCTTCCTTCCTTCCTTCCTCGTTCCCTCCTTTCTGCATTTCTACCATACATCTTTCCTGCCTTCTTTCCTTCCTTCCTTCCTCCTTCCTCGTTCCCTCCTTTCTGCATTTCTACCATACATCTTTCCTGCCTTCTTTCTTTCCTTCCTTCCTTCCTTCCTTCCTCGTTCCCTCCTTCCTTCCTTCCTTCCTTCCTCCTTCCTCGTTCCCTCCTTTCTGCATTTCTACCATACATCTTTCCTGCCTTCTTTCTTTCCTTCCTTCCTTCCTTCCTTCCTTCCTTCCTTCCTTCCTTCCTTCCTTCCTTCCTCCCTTCCTTCCTCATTCTCTCTTTTCTGCATTCCTACCTGACTTTCCTGCCTTCTTTCTTTCCTGCCATCTTTCTTTCCTTCCTTCCTTCCTTCCTTCCATCCTTTCTGCATTTCTACATCTTTCCTGCCTTCTTTCTTTCCTTCCTTCCTCAGTCCCTCCTTTCTGCATTTCTACGTTACCTCTTTCCTAACTTCTTTCTTTCCCTCCTTACTTCCTCGTTCCCTCCTTTCTGCACTTCTACCTTACATCTGTCCTGCCTTGTTTCTTTCTTTCCTCCCTTCCACCCGTCCGTCCTTCCTTCTGTCCTTGCTCCCATCCTTCCTCATTCACTTCTTCCTTTCTTCCTTGTTCCCTTCCTTCCTTCCTTCCTTCCTTCCTTCCTTCCCTTCTTCCTTTCTTCATTCATTCCTTCCTTCCTCATTCCCTCCTTTCTGGATTTCTACCTTAAATCTTTCATCTTTCCTCCCTTCTTTCCTTCCCTCCTTTCTAGATTTCTACCTTACATCTTTCCTCCCTTCTTTCCTTCCTTCCTTGTTCTCTTCCTCCTTTCCTCGTTCACCTCCTTTCTTGCTTGTCCTCCCTTCCTTCCTTTCTTCGTCCCCCCCCTCCCTTCCTACACCTTTCTCATGTTCTCGCCCTGCCACTCTTGATTATTGTCCTTCCTCTCTCCTTCCATCTCGCCACCTCTGCTCGGCGTTATCCTTGACACTTTGCCTTCGATTAACACTTAGTGGGCGGATATTGAATGATGAGGTGCACTGAAGGGCCTCAGTCTCAACCTCAGTGCCTTTGTCAGGGCTGATGTGGGCTGGCATTTACCACGTGACAGCGGCCTGACAGGAGTTCACAACCCTCTTTGTTAGAGCCGCCGGAGCCGCTTATATTTCGCGCCAATCAGCCTCAACGTAATCAGTTGCGTTCAACATACCGATCCAGCCCCATGACAAGATAATTACAGCCGGGCCCCGGGGGGACGTGAAGTGGGCAGGAGCGCCGAACTCAACACCAAGTTGTATCTGGAGTTACATACCTTACAGTATACTCCATTCGTTTAGTCCAGGCTTTCTGTGGCTGCTTTTAGAACGGCGTAGGTGGAAATGGCGTCACTGGAGGTTATGGTGCATTCCATTGGAGGTCGATAGTTCTGAGTTGCAATTACTTCCGATCTAAATGCGTACCAGTGCATCTTCTCAGGAAAACATGCAACGCAACAGCCTTTACCCATTAACGTTATACTCTAGTAATACTAGCAAAGACTTCTATCTACTAACGAAGCACAAATCAACTGAATTACGTTACAAATGGAAACTACACACAGAAAAATAAAGGTGCCGAAAATGGTTCTTGGGAGTGATGCCATAGAAGAACCATTTCTGGCTCCACAAAGAACCTTTCAGACCAAGGTTCTTTAAAGAACCATTTCTGCACTAGACTCCTGCATTGTGTTTTTATCTGTCCTTCTATAGCCTCATTTGCAATTGCACAATATTGAGGGGTTTGGTTATTTTCCACATTTACACCATCGCTCACCATCCAATAGCCTAACTAAGAATTAAGAATTTTTTAATAGCCTATTCCAAAGAACCTTATATGGTTCATTGGAACTATATATTTCTTAAAAGGTTCTTGAAAGGTTCTTTATGGAACCAGAAATGGTTCTTCTGTGGCATCACTCCGAAGAACTTTTCGGTTCCAGTTCGCACTTTTATTTTTCTGTGTGTACAAAGTTGTTACAACACGTTTTCCCAACACAAAAACTACATATCAAGTAAAACCGAGTTTTATTAAGTACGAATTGATGCTGTGACGTCAGCTGTGTTTATGTCGGAGAACTCGGGCGGAATGAATCTTGCCTGAATTTCCGACTGGGGATTCCGACTTGAACCGCCGTTGTGTTGCACTTTTCCGTGTTGGAAGTCGCTTTTCTTCGAGTTCCGAGTGCAGTGGAACGCACCATAAGAGCAGAGATCGAGGAGTGCTTAACGAGTGTTCAGAAGCCCAACATAATGAAAATGTCAAAACGCATTCCGAGGCTTTATGTGCGGAAAACATACAAAACGACGTGACGTGCTATGATTTTTTTTTTTTTTTTTTTTTTGGCCGGAGCCTCAAAACAAGCTCTTCCATAAAAGAGCACTAGAGCGTTCTCAGGTCCGTAAGAGACGATTTTTTTTCCACACTTGGTTGCAAGCCATTTCAGAATATGACATATTTTCCTGTAGCTGGTAAAAAAAAAAAGTTGTATAACCGGTTTAATGAGTAGGGAAAACCTGCGAATGTGTTCTTTATTGGAAAACTCTGCATAGGGAAAGAGTACAAAGAGAATTCGAGTGCTTGTCTGCAGTAAGTCCAGTGTCTTTTTCAGTGTTCAAGTCTATCAGTGGACATAAACAGCTTCGCTCTAACAGGTCAAAGGTTGTGGAACCCATTTGTCCCAACTGTGTTACATTTCTACCTCTCTTTCTCTCTCTCGCGCGCTTTTAAGCATCCCCTTTTCCATTTAAACACTTTCCCTGGCCCAGCTTGTCTCCTGTCTGTCTCTCTCCTTCCTCCTTTTTTTAAATTCTTTCCAGTGGTCATAAACAGAAAATCCCCATGAGCGGTGTAACTTTATTCCCCGGACGGGGGCCGAGGGCATGGAATTCATCACCGAAGCCCCGACTGAGTTACACCTCGGCTTGGCTCAAGGTCAAAGCAATTACTGGACTTTTCGCTCCCGCCCTGACCTCCCTCTCCTCTCCTTTTTCTCCACTCCGCTCTCCACACCGCTCTGCTCCCCCTGTTCCCCCCCCCCGCCTCCCTGACCCCCACTTCCCTCCGCCTCGTCACTCCGCGCCTTCCTTCTCTCTGACACCCGGTTACTTCTGCTTGTTTTCTTTTCTTTTTCTTTTCTTTTCCATCTCTCCTTTCTGACCCCCCACTTCCCTCTCTCTGTCATCGCTCCGTGCGTTCTTTCTCTTTGACACCTGGCTGCTTACTTCTGCTTTTTTTTCCTCTTCTCTTCTCTTCTCTTCTCTTCTTTTGAGATAGCTTTAGATTATTTTATGTCTTGTGTAATGTATTTTTACTAGTATACACTGCAATAGAGCAGTGGTTTTCTGTCCTACCAGCTAATTAATTGCAGTTAATTGAATTCACCTGGTATCCCAGGTGTAACTCAGTCCCTGATTAGATGGCTAGAATGAAAACCAGTAGGGCTCTCGGTCCTGATGACAATAGAGAACATTCAGGTAATGTACTGTATGTAACACATCCTCTGGCGGCCATATTGGAGGTCCTTAGCTCTTGGGCAACAGCTATGAGCAGCTGATAATGTTTCTAAACATATGACTTCACCACTGATGAATCTGGTTGATTTTGTGTTTACATAATGCCAGCTTGTGAGTTAGCAAATCATAGTATGTAGACAGTGGTCTGACCACAGAAATTGAATGGATAGAACGGTCCTTCCACTGTTTGCTATGGTAATTTGGCTAGTACAGCATAAAATGGCGACAATGAAATTTTAGGGTTGGTTGCTATGGTAACGCAAGTCTGGGCATTAAGGCCATAAAGTCTGTCACACTTGCTTGAGAACTGGACAGATGTGTCAGTTAGCAAACTGTTAAAACTCAACTGAAAGCTAACGTTAGCGACAAGGTTAACGTAGCTTTATCAAAGATTGTACTTCTCTCGCTCTTCTCATCAAAATCTACATATCAGCAAACCTTGCTGGTAAGCATCATCAAGCAGATACCTTTAACTTAATATAACACCTTAAATGTTATAAGCTAACATAACTTAGCCTACCTTTAGTGAAGAAGAAAGGTCAGTGTTCGCTAACTTCAAACACCTAACGGACATCAGCTGAAACAAATTAAGTATAACCACTTCCATTAACTGTGCACATTATGTCAAAACTTTTGAGTTACTTAAAAAGACAGCAGCAGCTTGTAAAAGCGCTCCACCTTGTGGTGTCATGACAATTTAATTCAGCTGCAACGCTAGTTTTCTACTGCTTTGGTCCTTGCTGCAAAACCTCTCGCTTCAGCAACTTGCCGTAAGTCGGTTTATACGGAAGCTAGCCCAACGGTGCACATAAAAATGACCGCCGTAACTTTGACTTGAAAGGGAATGGCCACATGCAAACCACATGCAATTTTGATCTAGTATCTGTATCGTAAAGGCTACATTTACAAACTTGGAAAAATGTCTCAAGTTTTTTCCCCCAAATGTAAATAATGGTGTGAAGCCCAATAAAAGTTTGCCTGACCTAAGTGATATAACCAAAGATATGACTGACAAGACAATAGCCACAAATTACCCAACTACTGTCTCTTCTCTTCACTTCACTTCTCTTCTCCTCTCTCCCTCGCCCATAACTCTCACACCCTCAGGAAGACGTAGACGATAATTATGTTTCAAAATTACACCCAAAAACGCACAGCCCAAAAGCCTTTGAGGTGTTTTGGATGAGTGGCTTGCAGTCCGCTGAATAGCAGTCTTTAAAAGGCGGCGAGCGTCATCTCCATTTTCAAATCCACTTCAAACGCAAATTCAAAAGACATTTTGGGGGGAAGCGTCCGCATTTCTTCTACAGTAAACTCCACTTTTCAAAAGGCTCTTTCATGCCGATTGATTTAGTTTCATTGTAATTCCTTATCTCGACTTGAAAGTGTTTTTTTTTTTTTCCCGCTCATGTTTTTTCCCATCTGTTGAAACATGTTTTTATATAATTTTTTTTTCTTTTCCATTACATTTACTGATGAAAATTACTTGTTTGCTCACTCAATGGAGCCACCCATTTCCCGAACTAATTCGAAGATAAATGGCTTGGTGAACACACAAACAGAATCAGCAATTTAGAGGTGTATTGACATTTTTAGAAACAGGGTGTAACAAAGTGAAGATCTGTGGGAAGTGTCTTTAAAAGGGGCAATTATGCTCTAAATTATATTTTTTTTCCTCTCAACTAGAAAGAGATGTATATGCATGCATGTGTGTGGATTGCACGCATGTGTGTGGGGTACTGTAGTGTAAAGTATGCAGGAAGAAAAAGCCTCATATCTCATTCTCATTCTTCTTCCGTGCTGTTATTAATCGCAGCTGTTTGATGCTTTGTAACAAAACAGTGAAGGTTGACAAGAGGAAGCACAGTCAGTGATCCATGCTGACTAATGTGACAATGTTTCCTCAGGTGAATGTGTCACATATTACACCTGACACCGCTGTGATGGATTTCCAAGCCCTCGGGTTATAATATCTTGGAGGAAACACACACACAGGTGCACACACAGTCATTTTGGCGCACGCACAAAAAAGCGAATGGGAAAAAAATATGAGTTATGCACACAAGGCACACACACACTGTCATAATACACAGAGCTACACAGAGGTACAGCATAAGGAACGTGCGTGCAGGCATGTCAGCACATGCACAACACCCACACACACACATACACACACTTGACAAATGATCCTTCAGCAAGGAACTGCATTATAAACAGTGGGTGTGGTTTTTGCTATAGCAGCAGCTATAATATCTAATATACTAGCATCAGGTCATTATTTTTCTACACGACTGTTACTAGCTGTAACATTTGAAACAGTCTCGAAAGTCACATTAAAGTCATGTTATAATGTGGATTGCGCTGCTGCAGTATCATTATGTTTTCTACATTGGAGCTTTGAGCGTGTGTTTAATGTTAAGTAAAATCCAACACTAATTTAATTGTAATTGCTGGTATGTGAGTTATTATAAGTCGCTCTAAAGGGAGTGAGCACACACTCTCCATGCTGTATCTCCAATGGCCAAAGCATAGCATTACCAAGCTATTGCGAGAATGGAAAACAGCGTTACAACAGCCGCGCTCCTCAGCGTCAGAGTTAATCAGGAGAAGTTAAAATGACAAATACCGGCGATTAAATGTTAAATTATTAAATATCAGATTTTGTTTTGCAGTTACCTCGTCTTCAGGGGGAATTGGATATCGGTCTCGTTCCGTTCAAATCTGCTCTTATGATTCAGCGGTAGGAGAACACAGGTTGTTATTTTGTACAGTACAATTACAGCAAGTAGCCTGAGGGACAAGTAAATTACAACGTAATTGGACAGATGATATGCCACGGCTCTTGGCTTCATAACCGTGTCACAGGTGGTTGATAAATGACTTGCCGAGCAGAACTTGGAGTGTGTGTGTGTGTGTGTGTGTGTGTGTGTGTGTGTGTGTGTGTGTGTGTGTGTGTGACTGTATGCGTGCAAGTGTGTCTTTGTGAAGTTAGGTTTTACATATGATCAAAAATATCTTGGTAGATGAGGTGAATTTCAACATTTTTCCACAAGGGCAGATTGTTTCATCATGTAATCTCCTTTACATAAAATCATATGTGTTTCTATGTGGGTGAATGAGTGTATGTATATATGTGAGTGAGTGCTTGTGTGTAAGAGTGTGTGTGTGTGTGTGTGTGTGTGTGTGGGTGTCCGTTCCCTTACTTTGACCTAAGCTGCGAGTTTTATCTGTCTGACTTACAACATAGTGGCCCAGCCATCCGTCTGCTCCATAGCCCCTATGCAATTGTAATTGCATTAGTGCAGTGTTGATTTTTTATTAGACACCTTCTCCCAAAGTCCCCAGGCTCATTTTCCTTTATTAGACTGGGCCTGGGAAGACAATACAGTGCCTCACACTGCCTGCGCACCGGGTCCCCGCAGGCAAAACTTCATTCCAAAGTGAGCGAGTGATAAGTGGGCAGAACCGAGACCACTGTGGGAATTTGGGACGGGTTGGCGGAGGCTCTCTTTGTGTCTGTCTCTCTCTCTCTCTCTCTCTATGTCTCCTTCCAACTGTCTAGCGGAATTTTACGCAAAGTTTTGAAAGATCGCAAAAAGGCACGTTTCCATAAGTTGGGCTGAAGCGAATATATCGGCTTCCAGAATTCATATTTGGCGAGTTGCTATTGCTCTTTAGTGCCAGCTAATCGGTCAAATTTCATGCTTTTATCTGAAGATGAAAACAAAGAAATGCACTTGGCAAATATCCTAATGCATCAACTTAGCGATAGGGTGTTTGAGATTTCTATTAACATTTCACAACCTCCAAAGCCACTTTTTGCATTTGTGTGCATTGAAACTGAACCATTCCTCGGGGCCCATCACGCCAAGCCCTATGCCGTTATTTATTCGACAAATGCATTGCCATCACTATTTATCACATCATTTCTTTATTGACGGAAAACATTTTCCGCTTGAAGCGAGAGAAAAATGTTGTTTTGCGATATGGCGTTATCGAAGTGTTATCGAATTTTGCCGTTTCTACTCGGCTTTTCTAATTTGATGCATCATAATTTGCGAAAAACTAGTTGGATTGGAAACCCCCGAGTGTCTGTCGCTGGCTTTCTCTCTCTCTCTCTCTCTCTCTCTCTCTCTCTCTCTCTCTCTCTCTCTCTCTCACTATACAGAATATGAGATAATTCCCTTCACTCTTTGACCCCTTGCCTTCACCATCATAACACTAAGCCTAGTGTACCAGAGCGCCGGGTGTTGACTGTCAGATCGTCTGTGTTATTTCTTTATAATAAAAAAAAAAGAAAAAAATTGAAAAACAGTGTCCCGGGCTTCGGTTTTCCCCTGCTCATTTCCTCCACTGCGGTGCCTGCTGCTGCCCACGCCGGGGCCCCGCAGAAAACGAATGGCAGCCGAGCGCTAACAGAGAAAGAGTCACTCCAGCATGAGGGAGTATCACCTTAGTGGAATCCAATTACTGTAGCGAGAGCTCAAACACAAGTCAGGGGGAGAGGTGTGTGTGTGTGTGTGGGCTTATTTTTCTATCCTTGAGGGGAACAGTGTAAGGTGCAGACCTTCAGAGTGAGGACATTTTTGCGAAGTAAGGGTATTTTGGTTTGTCCTCCTTCTTCAATGGGCTAATTTAAGATTAGGATTTGGAATTAGGGTTAACAATTAGGATTAGGTTTATGGTTAGGGTGAGGGTTAAGGTTCATTTAGGGGATGGAAGGAAAGAAGGAAGGTAGGGAGGAAGGAAGGAGGGAAAGAATGAGGGAGGGAGGGAAGGAAAGAGGGGGGAATATGGGAAGGAAGGAAGGAGGAAATGAAGGAAAGAAGGGGTGAATGGGAGGAAGGAGGAATAGAATGGAAGGAAGGAAGGCGAGAAATAGGGAGGAATATGGGAAGGAAGGAGGGAATGAAGGAAGGAAGGAGGAAATGAAGGAAAGAAAGGGGTGAATGGAAGGAAGGAGGAATAGAATGGAAGGAAGGAAGGTGGGAAAGAGGGAGGAATATGGGAAGGAAGGAGGAAATGAAGGAAAGAAAGGGGTGAATGGAAGGAAGGAGGAATAGAATGGAAGGAAGGAAGGTGGGAAAGGGAGGAATATGGGAAGGAAGGAGGGAATGAAGGAAGGAAGGAAGGAGGAAATGAAGGAAAGAAAGGGGTGAATGGAAGGAAGGAGGAATAGAATGGAAGGAAGGAAGGTGGGAAAGAGGGAGGAATATGGGAAGGAAGGAGGGAATGACACCTTTCAGGGGTTAAGGTTCATTTAGGGGATGGAAGGAAAGAAGGAAGGTAGGGAGGAAGGAAGCTGGGAAAGAATGAGGGAGGAATGGGATGAAAGGAAGGAAGGAAAGATGCAGGAAGGGAGGAAGGAGGGAAAGAAGGGAGAAAGGAGGAATGGATTGAAAGTGGAATGGAAGGACGGAAGGAAGGGGGGAGGAATGAATAAAGGAGGGATGGAAGGAAGGAGGAATAGAATGGAAGGAAGGAAGGTGGGAAAGATGGAGGGAGGGAAGGAAATAGGGGGGAATATGGGAAGGAAGTAAGGAAGGAAGGAGGGAATGAAGGAAGAAATGAAGGAAAGAAAGGGATGAATGGAAGGAGGAAGGAAAGAGGAATAGAATGGAGGGAAGGTGGGAGGGAAGGAGGGGGGAAAGAAGGAGGGAGGGAAGGAAGGAAAGAGGGAGGAGTATGAGGAGGAAGGAAGAAAGGGAGGAGGGAAGGAGGGAGGGAAGGAAGGTGGGAAAGACGGAGGGAGGGAAGGAAAGATGGGGGAAGGAAGGAAGGAAGGAAGGAGGGAATGAAGGAAGAAATGAAGGAAAGAAAGAGGGATGAATGGAAGGAGGAATAGAATGGAAGGAAGGTGGGAAAGAGGGAGGAATATGGGAAGGAAGGAGGGAATGAAGGACGGAATGAGGGAAAGAAAGAGGGAGGGAAGGAAGCAGTGAGTGTTAGGGAATATGGAATGAATGTACTTAATGAAAGGTCAGCATAACTGTAGGTGTGTGTGTGTGTGTGTGTGTGTGTGTGTGTGTTTTCCTCCGCTTCTCCCCCTCTCCTTCCACTGTCTCTCTCTTTTTCTGTCCCCCTCTCTCCCTCGCTCCCGCCTCGACCCACCTCAGTCACCGTTCTGATTTCCCCTCCTATTCTATTCTCCTCTCTCATCCTCCTCCTCCTCCACACGCCTTGTGATCCCTCCATCCTCAGTGTCCCTGCTCTTCCTCCGTCTGCATTTAACCTCTTCACTCCTTCCATCCCTCCTCTGCTTTTTTATCATGTCCTCCCTCTTTTCAGCCACTTCACTTTTCCTCTCCCACCATCTCTTTTGCTGTTTGCTGTCTCTCTGCCTACCACTCTGTCTGGATATCTGTCTGTCTTTCTTCTGTCTCTCTGCCCGGTTGTGTATATGTGTGTGTGTGTGTGTGTCTCTCTCTCTCTCTCTCTCTCTCTCTCTCTCTCTGTCTGTGCTCATATACCTCTCACTCTGTCTGTATCTGTCCATCAGTGTGTGCTTGCGAGAGGACGAAGTGCGGTCTGAGTCCAGAGAGGCCGCAGAGCCCTGGGCTGCTCCGAGGAGGAGATGGACATTGACTTGTAAACTTGTTTTCATCCACACACACACACACACACACACACACCCACCCGCCCGCACACACACACACACACACACACACACACACACACACACTCACGGACACACTTGTTTTCTTCACACCGCCCCAGGGAAGAGAGGAGGCTTTCAAGGCGACTGTGGAACCTTCAGTCAACCAGAAAAAAGGATTTTTTTTATTTTTTTTTTTGTCAGACTTATGGGCATATCCCAAACTGAAGCTGCTGCTGTGTGTATTTGTATGTGGGTGTATAGCGAGAGAGAGAGAGAGGGGAAAAAAGACGAAGAAGGAGAGCTAGAGAAAACACAATAAGGCACTTATTAAATCACAAAGGGCACATTCGGACTGTCCAATTCAATTCTAATCAACCCCTGAATCCGTCATTTACCATCCGGCTTCGGCCGAATAATTGCATCCTTTTGCATTATGATGGATAATGGGGTGCGCGGTCCATAAAGTGGCCATAATGCCACGGAGAGACTATGGAGCGCGTGCGGCGGGGCGCTGTGCAGGCAGCGCAGAGCGAGGCTGTCTTTTAGAGAGACAGACGGCCATTATAAAGCAGCACAGAGCCATTTTGTTCCTGATAAGAGATACACTTTGTCCGGGGCTCTTAAGCTTCTGGAGAGCGGAATACACTTCGCTGTCCTTGGATGAGAGTACTCACCCTTAGTCATGTCAATTTGTCAATTTTGGCCTTTTTCTCTGTCAATGTTTCCTCCCCCCCCCCTTTATGGTCATCCATTTGGTGACAAATTGCTTCTTTTATCTCTGTCTCTCTCTCTCTCTCCCTCTCTCTCTCTCTCTCTCTCTCTCTCCTCAGGGAGATGAAGTACTGACTGTCATTAAAACTAAGGCTCAGTGGCCGGCGTGGCAGCCACTCAACTTGTGAGTATCGCTCAATGTCAATTTTTAGAAGGGCACTTCTGTGAGATATCAGGTTGTTTATCAAAAAATGTGGAAAAATATCAGAAAATTGCCCACATCAGATCCTTTTTTTGACAATGTATTTATTGGATTGTAAAGTATGCGGTCCACCCAACAGTTTGCACTCATACAGTCTATCAATAAAAAAAACACACATACAAAATAAATGCAGGACATGAAAATATAATAAGAAAATATTTCAGATATTAGTGTATGTATTGATTATCATTTCATAGTGTCTTCAGAGGGATTGTCCCTCATGAAGTCCATTCATTGCTGTCAGGTGAAAACCTCCTCCCGTTTTGCTGATTTTCATGTTTTAACTTCAATTGAAGGATTATTCTATGACCCTTGGGTTTATGAAACCTTTTCAAAACCAATTGGATAAAAAAAATGCATGGTGAGCAAGCTAAAAATTCGCCTGTTTTTCTTTGTTTCTGAAAAGGTGACATTTTGGAGATATAAGGTTTTCACCCAACAACAGTGATACGCTGGTTTTTCCATAGATATGAGATGCATCTATTGGCTGATAGTTCCAAAGCATAGCGTAGTATGTTTGGCTTGAAGTAAACAGAGATACACCAAATATTTGGTAGTTGCTAAATTACAGTTTATAGGAAAAATACAAAGTTTACATAGTTTAGGACATACTGGACGATCAACAAAAACTATATGAGACACATTTTCTTTGATAACAGGACATTGCTATGAACAATGATGTAATCTGCCTTTATCTTCAGTATCTGTGGCATCAAATTCTTAATCAGCAGGATAGGGACTGTTTGCATTATGACAGACGCTATAAATTGTAAACAATAAGTTGCATTCTGTCAAATTGTTTTACTTTATGTTGCTGTTCTTAAAACCTTGGGCGACTTGTCTGAACGCTCACACCCACTGACATCCCATGCCCTCTTCGGAAGTAGTTCGAGAGCAATTAGAAACGTATCAATTCTAGCCCTCAGCCTCGGGCGTACACACACACACACACACAAACACCAACATATCTTTCACCAAACATCTGTTTAATTACCCCTCCCAGCGTTGTCTGTCGCCTGCGATATATTGTACCACTATTATTTTTACTAATGAGAACATGCACACACACACGCACACACACACACACACACACACACTGGGTCTGAAATACGAACCCATTTTGTACGATTTTATACGCAGTTGTCAAGTTGCTCCGAAAGGATTGTGTTTATATTTACACGTCGGCTAAGAAGTGATAATTACGATGTCTCCAAAGACAGCTTTTTTAGAGGCACTTCAAATGATCTTATTATTTACACCGTGTCCTCTGTTTTATGTGTTAAAAGAGGCGTTAAAAGAGAATATCTCATTAAGAGCTGTGTAATTTTCTGTCGCTAATTAGATGCTTCATAGCTTCAAACACTGAAACCGCCTGCAATCAGCCAAGTGCAACAGCTAGGGTCAAAGGTCATGGCATCAGCACTGAGCATTGTATGAGTAATTAACCATATAGTGTTGAGAACTGAGTAATTAACCAGCAGTTGTGTAAGCAGGGATGTGGGATATATGAGAATGCGTTTGTGTTTCTCTTGAATATCTTTCTGAAATGGGTTCAGCAGTATTAAAGCAGCCAAAGCAGTATTAATATTTGCCTTCTGTTTCTTTATATCCCTCCATTCCCCCACCGCTATCACCAGGCGCGCGGCTCCGTCGGCAGAGTTTTCAGTGGACCGGACCCGCCACCTGATGTCCTTCCTCACCATGCTGGGGCCCAGCCCGGACTGGAACGTTGGGCTGTCGGGAGAGGACCTCTGCACCAAGGAGTGCGGCTGGGTCCAGAGGCTGGAGACAGACCTCATACCCTGGGACGCAGGCACCGACAACGGCGTCACATATGAGGTGTTGTATCCTGGTTTTAGCCTGGTTCATTCAAATACGTCGGCAGTGGTAGGGACCTGTATGCCGAAGAGTGTAATTACAGTAAGTAATTTACAGTAGAAAGGCTTTGCGGTGTCACAAATCTCCTAGCAACCACAGCAGGCTCCATGGACGTCCAGTGAAGAATCATGTGCAAACAATAGCTAAATATAGGCCCATAACAACTAGACAAGAAAGAGAGATACCTGAAAATGATTGTTGTGTTGTGGCTGTGGCTCAATTCAGTAATAAGTAAAAGTGAACAGTCTGATAAAGTAGATTTGTTTCCAGGTTTGGGTTCCTGTGACTAAACTGTCTTCTATTCAGCCCTATAGTCTCTACTCCAAAACACTTCTCAAGAGTCAGCTCAGTTAACCTGAAAATAGGCGGTTAGCTTCGTTAGCTAGATAACTAGCTAACTAATTTAAAGCAACTGATGTTAACATGCAAGTACTAGCCGCTACTAACGCTAGCTGCTACTAGATACGTTAGCAAGTGTGCAATTCAGATAGTGATGGTTAGCTGACCAGATACTATGGTTAGCTAGCTAACAAGCTGACATTATCTAAACGGGGTCATCCCTATATTCCCTCAGCCCTATGTTCCCTCAGCATCAGAGGGTTAGGGTTAGGGGTTAGGGTTAGGGTTAGGGTTATGGGGCGAAAACATTACCTCATTGGTTATGGGACTGATCTGAGGGAACATAGGGCTGAGGGAACATAGGGTTGAGGGAACACAGGGTTGAGGGAACACAGGGCTGAGGGAACATAGGGTTGAGGGAACACAGGGTTGAGGGAACACAGGGTTGAGGGAACATAGACATGGAGCGTGTCTATGTTCCCATCATCTAAACAATGTCTAACCACAGCTGTCCAATTGTTGAGAAGTTTAGAAACGCAATATCACAGCCACTGTTGCTGGAGACCTCCAATATGGCCGCCAGAGGGTGTTAGCCTACATCACCTGGAAGCCCTCTATAGCATACAGTGTATGGAGACAGTTATGTTACATGCTTTTGTCCTTGATTTAAGGCGCACTGGTCTAGTCTAATGGCATGAGATAAATCTGTTGCTCCAGAATAGGCGCTGGCAGTTGTCATACTCTAATAAATTACGTTATATAGGCCTATTTTGTATAGGCTATTAGGATTAAGTTCCTTGCTCACAAGCTAAGGAGCATTTTCATCCAACCTTCACATCACAGCATGCTCGATTCCACCTGCCTGTCACAAACTTCATCTTTATTTTTTCCCTCTCCTTGGAGTGAAAGTTGCTCATCCACATTCCCCCGCACTGTGTTGTGGCTACAGCTCTTTATTTATAGTTTACAACCTCATGAATAAGCAAAGAGCTTATCCTGCTGAGAGGAGGTAGTAAATACCTTTCAAAAGCCTCGCCAACATAAAACCAGCCCTCTTTCAATGCGGCTGCTGTCATTTTATGAAGGTGGATGTGTTTCCTTGCTCCTCTGGTTGCCTCGCTGCCTATGTATACTCAAGATAGCCTTGAGTATCAAACAAACTCTTTCTGTGGTCCCCTTTGTCCTCAGACCCACACCGGCACTCACTGTATTTGTATTCTGTACAGTATGTGCAGTATGTTACAAAATGTCAGGACAATGAAACTAATGCTCATGCTCAATCAGAATTGCATCTTATTGAGCATATAGAAAAGGATTGAGGTGGAATACACTTGCGCTGCACCTTACATGTAAATAGATTTTTCTTGGATATGAGCAATGTTTGAAATAAAATGTGGAATGTAACACAGCTGTATTGCATTCCTGGTCCTGAGAAGTCAATGAAACTCCCCATTGCAATATTAACTAGTGCTTCCGCTCCTCTTACTCTGCAAAGAGTTTTCTTATCCTGGAAGAATAGAACTATTTAAACCAGTTTTGCCACCAGAAAGTCTTTGCGTCTGAGGACTGTCCACCAGACATTGAATGATTGCCACCTACAGGCGGAGACATGCAAGTACGTCTGCTTTCTCAACAGTGGAGACCTTCTGCTTTTTGTTCTTTTTCTATCAATAGCAAAACCTTCATAGCTATTGTATATTTGCAATTCAAACACAGTACAAGTACAGCTGTAGTTTCTAATCATCTCCAACAACTGATGGATGTCTTCTTTTTTTTGTCTTATTCAGCACTACAAAACATTTTCAAATTCAAAAGTCAGAAAAGAAACTTTAAGTGAACCTGTAACTACAAAGAGAATAGTTTACATTGTTGTTCCAGCACAATGGATGAGGATGCAGCTTCGTATCCCCCTCCAATAATCTCTTTGTAGATGTCTTCCTTTTGTCTTATTCATCACTTCTGAATGTATTAAATCAAAAGTTGAAGTTTCAAGCGTGCAACAACAAAGTTGGGCGAGCTCGAAACAACAAAGGGAATGATTAACGTTTGTCATTTGTTTTTATCTCTCCCCTGTAGAGTTGGGGTTTTTTTTTTTTTTTTTTTTAAAGCTGTAGCAGTACATGGACACACATGCAAGCACACGCATGCTCTCACACACACCTGGAAACAATGCCATGGATGTGTTATTGAAGGGATATTCGGCGGGTTGATAAATGATGCATAGTGAGATCAAACAGACAGGAGGCCCTGGACCAGATGGCTGATGGGAGAAACAGCTAGGTGACTCAGTCGCTCTCTCAGGCCTTTGCTTCTGCTTTTACTGTGTCACAAACATACCTCAACTGAGCATTTTTGGGCAGGATGGAGTATAATATAGATGTAGCCCATGTCGAGGTATTTGTTTTTATTGATTATATTGTGTATCAGAAGGGATACACAAGAGAAATTGTCTGGAAGTTCTGGTCTCCTTTCAATTTGGCATTGTTGCACTGTGCGAGCCACCCATATGCTGCTATCAGATTAGTATTCTTGTCCTACAAGTAATTCCCGTGCCCTAAATTTTGGCTGTTTAATTTTGATGACTCTAACCATTCCTCAATGGAAGACTCCGACTCTCTTCCCTTCGGCATATTCGATGCCCAGTACCGGAGCAGATGTTCTCCTCCAGGACACCCGAGTGCATGATTTGTACCAAGCTAATGTGGGAGGAAGGGAATAACTCTCCCCTTCAAATCATGACCCGATCTTCAGCTAAAGAATCTTATTTGCCCGCCTCCGTATTCCCCCCCTGTCGGTCTCCGTCCCGCAGAACCTTGAAAAGCCGAGCAAATCCTCAGGAAGGGATCTGATCATTGGACCGCCTGGCCGTCAAGAGGCAGTTCTCCTTTATACCTCATTCATATCGCAAACTCACAGCCGTCTACCTGGAGAGATGCTGGTGAAATAGTAAAAGTAAGGGTAAGGGTAAGGGTAATGGATTCATGTCCACCCGGTAGGCAGAGCTTTGACTTATTTCGCTTTAAAGGGTCATTTATTTTCAGGAAGGCGACCGAAGGCTTGAAATGTTCCAAGAGGTGGCAACTCTTTTACATAGGGATGGGACGATCTCACAATATGATTCGATACGCGATATGTGGTTCACGATTTAATACAAAGACGATACAATGTAATAAATAAAAGTTCAATGGCATCAAAGTCTGACTGTGCAGAATTCTGTTTATTTCTGAGGAACGCATCTTTCTAGCGATGGCATTGGCTTGCTAGAATGTAACAATTTAAAAATGTCATTACAAAATGCAAGTAATATAATTTGGATGGATGCATTTTCTGCTCCACATGTATTGTGGTATATTGAATATCGTCCCATCCCTACTTATACATTACTTAACTTTTGCATATACTTTTTTATCTGATTTGCTTACCGACCCCTCTCTTCCTTTCGGCCTCTTCTAGTCTCCCAACAAGCCCACTCTCCCGCAAGAGAAGATCCGGCCGCTGACCAGTTTGGACCACCCACAGAGCCCCTTCTACGACCCCGAGGGAGGGGCAATAACCCCTGTGGCCAAGGTGCTGGTGGAACGCATCGCCAGGAAGGTACCGCGTAGTGTGTGTGTGTGTGTGTGTGTGCACACGTGTGTGTATGTTAGAGGGAATGGAAAAGTGCAAAACAGAGGAACTATAACATACAGGTTAGGTGTGTAGTGTAGTGACTATTCAGTAGGCATGTCTGTGCATTCACCTATTGTTTCACCACCAAGCTTTCGATAAAATTGTGTGTTTGTGCATAAGTGAATTGAAAGAGCGCATGTGTATGTGTGTATTCGTGTGTTTTAAGTGTGTGTGTGTGTGTGTGTGTGACCCCTCTTTTCCCTGTGTTCAAAGGGAGAGCAATGTAACGTGGTGCCGGACACAGTGGATGACATCGTCGCTGACATTGGACAGGAGGAGAAGGAGGAAGGTATGATACACACACATGCACACACACACACACACACACACACAAACAAACCCCAAACAAGATAGATTAACTTAAAGATAAAGGCCGTCTAACTAACCCACCACACCCTGTCATTACAAGATATTGCATTCCTTTACATTCTTTGAACTTGGCCATTTTCCCATCTCTGTCTCTGTTGGCTAAACATTCTCTCTTACCTCTTAGTGATCTAGCTTACAGAGTGAGCATGGCCGCTGACAGGCACGCACCGGCTTTTAACAGGGGTCAAACCTGTGACCTTACACTCACGGGACAATTCCCCTGACCACCAGACCACCCCGCCACCAGCAGACGGACTAATCAGGACGGACCGGTGCATGACAGCGCCTGTATTCTGCTCTGTGCCTATTATTAAGAATCCCGGGGTAGGGTGCGAAGAATTTTGCCCATGCAGCAAAATTCTTAACAAGGATCTCATGCCTCCTAATAAATGTCCTCCTCAGTCAGTCATGAACCATTTGCTTCTTTCCCTCTTCTGGTCCTCTACCCGTCTTCTCTCTCTTTCTCTCTCTCTCTCTGTCTCGTTTCCCCTCATCTCTCTGTGAGATGACACCATGGAGACGAGTATCTATTCAGGCTGCTCCCCTTGGTCTGCCTGGAGCTGCATACAGCCTTTCCTCTCTTTTTTCCCTCCGTCTCCTCTCTCTCTCTCTCTTTGTCACCCCAGAGAGATGGATCCACTCATCCCTGGGGTCTGACGGTAGTTCATTCCCTCTCTCTCTGCCTCTCTCAACCCCAGAGTGAGCCGTTATTAATTGAAGCCGGTCCCCCTGGACGTCTTGTAGCTCTGCCACCACTGATAATTGGACAAGACACTCACAACATCGAACTCCTCTCTTTCTCTCCGACTCCATCCCTCCGGTTCATCCCTCTCTTTCTCACACGTCAGCCGCTGGCCTCCTGTGGCCCGCGACCCGCGGCGATCGCCGTTGGAGAAGATGAATAATCAATGTCATAGCCCTACTTTCACATCCTCCATCCATCTTTGGATTCAGTTCATTTCAATTCAATTGTAAGCTGCTTTATTGGGATGAAATACGGCAACCATGCCAATGATGATGATGAATGGTTCAATAACAGCATACCAATCGATCCCTAAATCAATCGATAAATTTATCAAAGGGATATGTGACATGCATCTTTTTTCTTCTCTCTCTCTCTCTCTCTCTCTCTCTCTCTCTCTCTCTCTCTCCCTCCCTCTCTCAGACGACACGCCGGAGACGTGCATCTACTCGGGCTGGTCCCCCTGGTCGGCGTGCAGCAGCGCCACCTGTGACAAAGGCCGCCGGATGAGGCAGAGGATGCTGAAGGCCCAGCTGGACCTCAGCGTGCCGTGCCCCCACACCCAGGACTTCCAGCCCTGCATGGGCCCGGGGTGCAGCATGGAGGGTCAGCGCACATATACAGTGTGATATATAGTGATTAAAGTGTGGAGACAGTGGTTGCTAGAGGTTAGAGAAGCAGGCTTGAGATCGCTGGACCTACTAGTATCACTCTCCCCTCCTTCAACAACTAGAGTTGCCTTTGAGCAAGACACTGAACCCCCACCTGTTCCAGTGGAGCTGTTCAGTGTCCACCAGTAGACTGTGGTTGTACTGGGCAGCTCCCAGTGTGAATGTGTGCAACTGCATGACAGTTAAAATAGAATATATATTGTAGATGCCAGCTCTTCCAGTACTTCAGCCAAAGAGGGAGCGCAGATAAGTCTTTATTTCCTTCATTAGATTGTACGAAAGTGTTCTTTAATACAGCTGAACGGGGCCAAGCGGGGGGGGGGGGGCTTATCTCACCGAACAGCATGACAACCTATATCATGTAATTCACAACAAGTAGCTCTTAAGTATTAGTATAACAATTACCAAAATGAACAAACTGCCAGGAGTGCTTAATTATCTGTCAACAGCAGCGGAAATTACTCAATTTGAAACACTGCAAAGCATGCTGGGAACCCACATAATGCTAAAATAGTTCGCTTACAGAGGATACACACACACACACACACATCTGCACATTTGCACACATTCTCCATACAATGCTCACAGACAAATATAATAATGCATAAACAAATTCTAGTTCCATCAATCCAAGTCTGACCTTGGTTTCACAGTGTATACTTTCTAAGCCCATTGCGCTCCTTCATTAGGAGATGTGCTATACAGCTTTCAGTGCTCAAACTGAAGTCTTTTAAACTCCAAAGCGGTTTGAAACTGTTATCTATCTCAGGATGAGTATAAACACGCTGCTGTGCTCAGCTACTGAAAGCAGTCCCTTAACATAAAGAAGCCTCAACAGAGATTGTGTTTCTTGTGTTCTAACCCTTTCAGCATCATCGGCGTAATTACATTCATTTCCTATCAACAAGAGAGGCAATCAATGAACCCAGAAAAAAAACCCCGATAAGCAGATTAGAGCCGAGGCGTTTATCTCGTCCTGACAAATGGACTGATTATGACAAGGGGGGGCGGCTCAGTTCGGTGGAGGAGGCCGATGGGATCTGTCGCGAAAAAAAAACACAAAGCCACCGCCCCTGAAATGATTTGATGTAGAAAATGTAATTTCGCGCCCATTTGATGACAGCCGGGGCGATTGCCAAGGAGCGAAAACAGGTGAAACGGAGAGAAAGAAAGCGCCCTGCGAAAGCCGATGTCCGTTCCTGTCAAAAGTGTCCGTTTGAGCAAGACGCAGTGAAGTCTATCAGGGGGGAATATGTATAACGAAATAAATCCCTAATTATTCCTCAGCACACATTGGTGATCGGAGGCTGTTAATTACCTCAAATTCACTGAAACAAAAAAAGAGGATTAGCCGGTAAGGCAGACCGGCCTCCTGCATCCGAGACGCTTAAACCCGGGGGATTTGACCGTGTTTACCTTTGACTCGAAGGAATCGACGCACTCCGGTTCCATCGTTGTCTCAAAGATAACAGAAGTATTATAAATGCGATATATGATATGAAGACACAAGCATATTTAACAAAGCGGGCTGAGTTCACAGTAATCTAAGTACCAGCTGATGGCAGATGCGCTTTTACCGAATTAGCATCATCTTTCTCTCCCCAGTCTGTCTCTGCCTGCTTCCTCTCTCCCTCTCTCTCTTCTCCCTCTCTCCTGACTCTCCTGTCCAATTTCCGTCAAAGCTGTCACTTTCTGTCTCTTTTTGTACTTCAAGCAAAACATCTCCCGCGCCCCCCCCCCCCCGAAAACAAACACGCACGAGCGCAAAAAAAACAACAAAAAAACCAGCGGGAGCTCGCTTTTGTCCGATCTCCATTGAAGCTGTCAGGTCGGAACAAATGCGGGAGAGGCGGCGCAGTCGGCAGTCTCGTCTTCTCCTCCTCCTCCCTCGCTCTTCTTCCCTCGCTCCCGGGGCGTCTACCGGTCGTCAAATGAGCGGAGAGCGTTCGAGGCTGCGGGAGCACACACACACACACACACACATAGAGGTCCACATGCCCACCCTCCACTGGCCCTCTTATCGATTATCAGCCAGCAACATGGATAGCTTTTTGTTCCTGAGCTCCCTTCTCCTTTGTTTTCATTTAGCGCTCCGGTAGCGTGCGGCGGAGAGATTGATAATTGCGGGGTTGGGGGGGCCGGGGCCGGACGCGGAGGTTGATTAATATTCCTGGGGAAACACTCGGGCCTCTCCGGGGGCCTCATCTGGGGGGGTGCGAGAAGATACCTGTAACTTTTATTAATGATTCACTTAGTTCTGCTTTATTAGGCTACAGCCGGTAAGCGATGTGGCTTTCAATTTGTTGTAAGCGAGGGAGAACCGAATGTGTTGAGAGAAGGAAAAAATCCATGCTAGGTTGCTCAAAGTTCATCCATCCTTAGTACCTCCCAAAAAAAAAAAAAAGAAAAAATCGATTTGCAAGGTCCGCTCTCACATAATAGTCTTCTTCTTTGTGACGGACTGCCGCTTTTCCACTTTTAATATACTTTCTGCACCGTTGAGAAGAAGTGTTTGGAAAAAGGCTGCGGCACCACTGTGGCGTGGATGCGTGACTGGAAGTGAGGGATGAGGGGGATCTTGAGGTGCCATGCTGGCTAATAGTGATAGAATGGACTACTGTGGAGCCTGGAGTCCACTTCTCATCCAGCCAGGGTCGTACATACTGACTCTCACTCCCCTAGGGCCCGTGCTGTCCCTCGGTCAACTTGCCTCATTAAAGAAGAGTTGAAACATTAGCTTTCAACACGATCAGTATGACTCTGATTGGTGCTTTTATCCCCCAATGAAGACCAAAAGCCAAAAACCGGTTGGGAGTTTGTGGAGTTTCTATCTAGTCGGCCGGTCGCTTTCGTCATTTCTCGTCCTCTGAAGAAGTTTTTGCTCCTTTTTTTTGGACAATCTTGGCTTCATCATCATTGTAAACATAAGAGGAGAAGCAGACGTGTCTTCCCAGGAGACTAATCAAGCGTAGATCCAAAGACGTGAACAGTCGCGTCTCGGCCGATTTGGCGTCAGCTCCCTCTCTTTCTTCTTCTTCATCTGTCTGGTTCCGTCTGTCTGTCCACCCGACGGTCTCTCTCCCTTTGTCTCTTTCTCTTTCTCTCTATACATCCAGTCCTTATTTAACCAGGCACGTTGACTGTAGAAGAACACATTCTTTTTCTATGACAACAGCCATCTGTTCGTCCTGAAATCCGCAGGGAATACTGCGATGTTTTGAATCCTGGTTTGTTATTTTATTTCACAAGGCACCTGTCAAGGCGGCGGAGAAAAAGTTTCTGCACTGGCAGCCGTATTTCGTCAAGCAAAAAACAGCTTGTTGCTATTGCTCATTGAAATCAATGGGTAACTCCAGCAGTACTTCCCGGGTGCAATGAGGAATAGCAACGAGGCAAGTGTACCTGCAAATCATAACAATGGAACAAGCCATTTTTACGGCAGCTCAAGGACAAATGTAGAATTTTTTTCCAATAATGTGTGTCTGGCAAAGAGAAACAACAGGCTGAAATTAAAAAAAATGTCGATATATTCTTATAATAACTGCGGTGAATATAAATGTGGCTGTATTTTTTCCTCCTCCTGGCGGTCAGAGCCGTCAACCTGCATGATGTCGGAGTGGATCAGCTGGTCGGCCTGCAGCGTGTCCTGCGGGATGGGGATGAGGTCCAGGGAGCGCTACGTCAAACAGTATCCTGAGGACGGCTCCCTTTGCCAGCTCCACACTGAGGAGACAGAGAAGTGTGTTGTCAACGACGAATGCTGTGAGTCCATGTGGATGCTGTGTTGCTGTGTGTGTGTGTGTGTGTGTGTGTGTCAGTCCCTCCAGGAATTTGCTATTTGCAAATTTAACCGATCAGTGGAATATTTGCAAGAACCTGCACTGTTTGCAAAATTGCCACAAATCAACAGCACTCGATTACTTGCACTTGATAGTTTCCCTTTTACCTGACTCTTTGCTTTGCATATTGTTCATCAGAAGGACACAAAGTCTACCTTAAACATAGATGGCACTTTTTAAATGAAACTATAAATATTAATGTGCATGAAACATATTCAAATGAACTGATTTGGTGCTTACTCTGCCGATGCTGAGTCGACGGTATGGAGTATTTTCCTTTATTCTAACTTTGAGCCCATGTTTTTTGTGTTCAGAAAATAAAAAGGATGAGCGGTAAAATGTTTCCAGTAGTTTCTGTCATATGCATCGTGTTAATTATCACAGGAATGATTGTATATTACTCTTTCATAATAAGAGGTATGCCATTTTTTGATGCTTTAGTGTCATTTTAGACCAAACTCTGTCTGTCAATGGTTGCTGTCAAACTCATAATTTGAGACTTGACTTGGTAGAGAGGAAAATGTCTTGGGGCATGACGGACTACTTCAAGCCTGTGATTTCTAAAATAATGACTTCAAAAAAATGTAACCATCTGTTCAGCTATACTATTTATTGCAAATATCCCTTTGATATCAATACTTTTTTTCTAACTGAAACAAGAAAGAAGGTAAGATAAAAGAAAAAGATAGAAAAGAGGTATGTATGACGTTTTAAGCAACTGATTTGACTTAACACATCTTGACAGTCGAGCTGAAACTGGACACTTTTGACCTGGAATTTGACAGTTTTGCTCTTGACACCATGACATGATACACACTGACGCTTCTGAGTCCCTCCAGACTGATCTGCCCTCTGACAGGAGTTCAGTTAATACCATTTTTTAAAAAGTGTTATTTCATCCTTCCCACAGTGCCCAGTAGCTGTGTGGTGACCGAGTGGGGCGAGTGGGATCCCTGCAGCGTCACCTGTGGGCTCGGCATGAGGAGACGCGAGCGCATGGTGAAGATGCCTCCTATAGACGGATCTATGTGTAAAGCCGAGGTGGCTGAAGTGGAGAAATGCATGATGCCAGACTGCCGTGAGTAGGAATTATTTTCTAACTGAAGTATCTTAGGTGGAGAAATGCAAGATGCCAGTCTACCAGTATGAGTATGAACTATATCTCTACTATAGCATTAATTAATTCAATATACAGTAAGTTCAATTCAGTTCACTTGTGAAATTAACTAACTGATCAACTAAGTCAGTGGTTCTCAACATGGGGTCCGGGGACCACCAGGGGTCCTTGAAGGGGTTTGAGGGGGTCCCCAGCAAACTGATGAATTGTTAACACAATTAGAGAATGTAGAAGAATGACTATTTTGATCATCGTTTCACTGTTAATCTCTACCTGTAATACAGACAGTTATGGAGTTCGGGACAAAATCATATCTAACAATAACAATATTCTCAGATTTGGGTCCGAGAGACAAAATCTCATCGAATGGGGGTCCGTGGCCCTAATGTGGCATAAATTAGGGGTCCTTGATATAAAAAAGGTTGAGAATCACTGAACTAAGTGACCAAAAGTAAATAATGCTGTATGAGTATGTCCTTTTCCTTTATCTGTTTGTGTGTGTGTGTGTGTGTGTGTGTGTGTGTGGTGTGTGTGTTTGCAGATACCATACCGTGCATGCTGTCACCGTGGTCCGACTGGAGCGAGTGCAGCGTGACATGCGGGAGGGGCGCGCGAACACGCCAGAGGATGCTGAAGTCCGATCCTGCAGAATGCACCGAGGAAGTGGAGCAGACGGAGAAGTGCATGCTGCCTGAATGTCGTAAGTGACTAATAAAGTACAGTGTCTTTTGGTTTGTCTTGATTTCTTAGCTTTCACAGGGAGGTAAAGCACAGAAGTTAAAGCCACTTATGGAATCACAGCAATAACCATGTAAGTGCAGAGCTTAGTATAGCAGAACAATGACTAACTAAATAAAGTTCAAACATGAGGATATACTTACAATCACACTATGTAGGTCAGATTTTAAACTACAGAAATACCAGATTTGATTTTGCATTTTGCATCCCTTCTATTAAGTGCACATTATTATTCTCTGAGTGTTGACTGGAAGGCTGGAAGGCTGGAAGGCTGCCTCCTCCAAGGCTGCCAACAATGGGTTACTCTTCACTTAGCCAACCACAAACCATGTGGCACTGTGCCTTGCTCATCTCTTCAGCCAATAATTGAGCCTTGTTCTCCCCACTTGATGAAACCGTTGTAAATCTTGTCATTCTTTAAATGTTAGTGAGTGAATTACCTTGGGAACATCATATCAACTTGATAAATCAAGCTAAAATGTGGCGTATTTAGCTGCTAGCTGTTAGCTAGGTGGTGGCTAATGGCTTTCTGAGCAGCTAAATGTTTGGAAAAAGTCAACCGCTTTTATTTGTGCAATGGAAATCTCTAGCATTACATGTAACTTTACCTGACCTGGGTCTCCCAAATCACAGCATGATCCACATGATCTACAAGAAGTGTATCAGCCAAAAGTAAGAAGTGTGCCCACAATGAAGATTCAAACCATCCAAGATGTTTCCCCTATCCTTACACTTGTTACCTCTGCCAAGGAGGTTATGTTTTCGGTGCCGTTTGTTTGTCTGTTTGCCTGTTAGCAGGATTACAGAAAAACTACTGGCCCAATTTTCATGAAACTTGGTGGAAGGGTGTAGCATGGGCCAAGGAAGAACCCATTAAATTTTGGAGCGGATCCGGATCCAACTCACGAACAAGCAATAATAGCACGAACCTTGGCGGAGGTCTGCGCTCTCCGAGTGCCCTTCTAGTTTTTTCATGTGTTGCCAATTTTCTCCCTCTCCTTCGCTGGTCCTCCCTTCCCCCCTCTCTCTCTTTCTCACCTCCTATCGCCTCCCCTTCCTCCTTCCTTCTCTCCCTTCCTCCAGCCATCGACTGCATGGTGTCTGAGTGGTCGGAGTGGTCGGAGTGCAACAAGTCGTGCGGTAAAGGACACACCATTCGGACCCGCATGGTCAAGCTAGAGCCGCAGTTCGGTGGCGGCCCGTGTCCCGAGACCGTCCAGAGGAAGAAGTGCAAGATCAGGAAGTGCCGGACGAAAACAAAGGAGGAGAGAGGAGGAGGAGGAGGAGGAGCCGGGAAGAGGAGGAGAAGGGGTAAACAGGGGAGAGATGCAGCGGTGGAAGAACAGCCAGGTGTGTGGTGATAATCTATTATAATCAGATTATTATTAAAGGTGCTACGTGTAGCACGATATATCATTGCCAAATTAATTGTGATACCTTGGTATAATTACCGTAAACAAATGAGATCATCGTCGAGATGACAGGTAGCCTCTATCTCACACCAGTGGTATTATTAGTGCTAATGTACATTAAAATTACGACTACATTTCCCATAAACCCTGTTAAAGTATGTTGCTTTCGTCAATAAAAGGTTTCCTTTTTGGCTTTACTGAAGAGGATAAACATGTTGGAAGTGATTTCTTCATCGGCCTTTCACTCCACCATCTGTCACTGTGACAAACTGAAAGCATTAGCTCTGTTTGCTAGAAGAACAGTGCCCTCTTCCTGTTTTGTGCCGTAAAGCATTCCATCAGATTTTCCGCCAAATTCAATCTGGTGGTACACAAAGTGTAAGACAGTAGAGTCTGCCAATCTTGTTGGTGATGGTGTCATTTGTTTATGGTAATTAGACTAATTAATTATTTATTGATGTTCAAATGTTACATGGAGCATCTTTAATTAATACTGTGTCATACATACATCATTTTATATTGCTGGTTGTACAGTATATGCATTAGTGGAGGAACAGTGAATTTGGTCAATATATATTTTGATGTCATTTTTCCTATCACAATCCTAATCTTCATAGTTAACACTCTTTTAAGCTCTATTAATATTATGTGCTGTAATACACTGTGGTGTTTGTAATACATCCATAGGATAATCATAAATGGCTATTAACAGATTTTTTAAGACAAAGAGAAAAATATAAGCTGCAAGTACTTAGTGTGTCTGCTGATCCTGGTGGTCATCCTGGTGGTCCACTGTCTAACCTTCGCTCCAACAGGTTGCAGGATGCAGCCGTGGACCAGCTGGACGGACTGCACCAAGCACTGCGGAGGGGGGATCCAGGAGCGCTTCATGCTGGTGAAGAAACGAGCCAAGAGCGCCGCCATGGCCAGCTGCAAGGACAGGAAGGAGATCCGTGCATGCAACGTTCATCCCTGCTAGGGGGCACTACTGAGCCGGGAGGGAGGGGTGGGGGGATGGAGCGGTTATATATGTGATTAGGAGTCAAGGATTGGGATTAGGATTTGAACAGGGGGAGGAGAAAGTGAGTCACTTAAGAAGAAGAGAAAGGAGAAGAAATGGGGGAGGAGGAGGGAGGATAGGCGTTAAAGAGGTGAGAGAGAATAGAGTAGCAGAGGGAGAAGAAGACAGGAGATAATGAAGAGGAAACCTGGACGAAATAAATGGAGAAGAGGAGGAGGAGAGGATGATGATGCTGTTTAGTGAAGCCATTGTAGACATTTAGTAGTTGACCGGGGCTGACAGAGCCAACTATGGACCAGAGTGGCAACATTAGAGTAGCGTCTGTGTCCTGCAAAAACGTCGGCTTTTCAAGAGTTCAAGAAAAACGACATAATATTCCCATTGGCACACATGCATTTTTAACATTTTACAGTGGATTTTCAGTCCCAGCAGTGTCAGCTGTCACTAATCAAAATTTTGACTAAACTGAAGATGTAGGATTTCTCTTTTTTTCTTTCTTTTTTTGCAAGACACAGACGATAATACAGGAAGTTAGCAGTCTTAAAAGACCTATGGATGTATAACTACTATCTAACCAACACTTATAAATGACACTACTATGTAAGTACTAAAAACCACTTTCCCAAATACATAGATACATATAAATGGAGATGTTTTATACTGTTATAAATTTAGTCTTTATATACTGTACTGCTGTTTAACTGTCGTTTCAGCTGATGTAGCACTAATCTTACGATAGCTCTCTCACTCTGTCAGAAGATCTTATTTCACCATGTGTAAAGATGGATCGTTTTTCGTTCGCCATTATGCTTTATCTGTCGTAGATATTGTATTTCAACAGATAGACTGCGTCTGCCTTTGTCGGCTCCTGGAAACACATACAGGTGGAGCCGTAGAAGTCCTAGGTTTTACACACGTGTCGTGCTGCGCTGTTGCACTGTAGTTCCACTTGCAAAAGAAATTGTTTGGAAAATCCTGCAAGTAGCCTACTAATACAGGAGAGAAGCAAAGTGAGACTGGGGGTAGAGACCTCGACAATGGCTACAAAATGGGACCACCTGTCGAAAAACAATGTACAGAATACTGTTATTGAGGATTGAGGCCTTGGCTACAATAGACCTTACAACCATGGTGGCCCTTTAAAACTTCTGTCACACTCAGGGTGGGAAGCTCTTTCTGGAACAGCAAGTTCAGCCTGGCTATTCGCTGCTGTCCGACTGTTATGTACCAAGATACACATCATACAAACATACACACAAACATTTATCATTTCACAGATATCCCACTGAAAAATGTATTAGAAACAAATTAATCTCAAGAAGGACATAGGTTCATATTTTATTTGGCCCACTACAACTAGCTACCAGAATCTATCATATATAGCAAGCTAGCAGCTAACAAGCTAGTAAACGAGCTAGCATCACTGCTAAATTCAAGCAGACGTTGTAGTCATTGTTCCTAAGATTGCTAGCTAATTTGATAACTTTTAGGTCTATCTGAAGTCCTCACTTGTGTGTTGAAGTAACGCTATAGTTTTGTGTATATGCCAGGTAGACATTCCCACCCCAAGTGTTCAAAATGGCCGCCGTGGGTGAAAGGTAAAGGCGGGAATTTGTTACAAGGGAACAGCAACAAAAAGGCCTTTACTATGTGCCATTGTATCTACTACAAATGCTTCACACCTCCCCACAGTAACTCTACACAAATGAGCACTGTTACTGTATGTCAGAGTACTGTCTTTATTTGAGGTAACTGTAATAAAATGATGTGAATTAAATTTTTCCAACCCAATTAACAGTAGTGCTTTACTAACCTGGTTTGGTAGAGAAATATGCCCATAAAACAGTGGTGAAGCACTCCAAGCATTATTATAATTATCAAGGCAAAATGTGTCGTTTTTATTGCATTGTCATGATGAAAGTGATTTGTAGACATTGACTTTTTTTTTTTTTTTTTTTGCTAAATTAGGTAGCCAATTATGTTGTAATGTTTTTTCTGTATTTTGATAAGAATGTCACTACCAAAGTCCTATTTAGATGTTCTCTCTGACTTTCTTTCCCTCACTCTTTCCTTTTTGTTTTAGGCCTATCTCTCTCTTTTATGTCTTTGCCTCTGTATCACGTGACTATTTTGTAATAAACCACCTTTACAATAAAAACGTAAATGTGAAAATCAACTTTCTGTTTTCATTTCGATGGCACCATGAATCTAAGAGAAGTAAAAGGGCTGTTAATGCAGATGTTGGTGTGGAACAACTGTGGCATTTCCACTTTGTGGAAAAAAGAAATTACTAAATCAATTGCAGAGCCGTGCACAGCCCAAGTCTCATCTGTTTCTTTAGGCCTGCCAGTTAGTTTTTATACAGTGTAATTACAGTTTGGGTCCACTAGATGGAGAAAGAAGAGTGGGGAAAAAATATTACTTATGGGGAAGCACTGGTTGAGATGACATTGGCAATAGGATAGGAGCCAATCAGACTTCAGAGTGTGTACAAATTGCTTAATAATCACAATAATATTGTATAACTCGATTTTTTCTTCTTTCTTTTTTTTTTGAGATGTCAAGGAAATTAAATCTTGGACATTTTCAAATAATCTTACACACACATTATTACTTTTTGATCTCTTAAGTTGTTCAGAGGATTCCCTGTGTGAGAAGACATAATATTTGATAAGATGCCAGTCAACATTGAGCCTATCAGCTATGGCCAAACTGTATGTTTGAGTAGTCTCATACTTTTCAGTCCCTGTCTGAGCTCTTAAACCAGTTCTGAGAGATTTAGTACCTCCACAACTGATGTTCAACACAGCATGCCTATTTAATTCACTCTGAGACATAATGACAGTTTGAAAAACATTATGAAGTTGAGTTCTCATATCATGAGTACCATCATGAATAATGAATGCACGACAAAGTAGAATAGCTTTTTATCTACTAATGATCAATATTGAATGATGTTTTGCAGCAGTTGGGCTGTGGGTATGGCATTTCAACTCCTACAATAATAGTAACAATCAGACATGCTTTCAACTTTAAACTGAGCATCAGGCGGAAGCACTTTGCGACAGCTCCAGCTTCCCATGATAATGAGTGCTGTCCGTATGACTAAAAACCTACAAGACTGAAAAGTTTATCTCAGGACAAAGAAAGTGTGTCCTGAAGTGGCGGAGGACTTGTTATAAACCTTCTCTTCCTCTCTCTGTCCTCACTGTCACTCTTCAACTTACTTTCTTCTCTCTCTGCCTCTACTCCATACACACTGCTCATGATAAATTAAGATGGTGTATAGTCACCAGAAGGTTGATATTAGGGTTAGGAATTGTTGAAAAGTGATACTGATACAGATATTTTTGCATTGAAGCTGCCAATAGCTGATATTTTGTGCCGATGTTCATTATCTTTTCTTAAGAACATTTTTGCCTTTATTAAATATTTCACAGTAGAGAGAGACTCCGTGATGACATGCAACAAATGTCTTGGGTCGGACTTGAACCCAGGTTGCCACAGTTACGCAACTTAGCCAACTGAGCTATCCGGAGGCTCCAATTTGAATATATTTTAATTTGACCATTTTTTTGCCAGACAAGTTGAAAGTATTCAGTGTTTCCGCCTGAATTTTATTCTTATCAGGTTGGAAAAACAGCATTTTGAACACCATGTGACACTAAAACTCTCCATTGAAGCCCAAACTAATGAAATTCTTTCAGGGTTAGCTGCTTTTTAAGGCAGAGTGACCCACCGCACCTATTCAATAGAAGAGGAAACTATGGGATACACATTACTGCCTCTAACTGAAAAGTTAATTCATGAAAAGTAATGTAACTGAACAATAAAGGCAAAAAACAAAAAGTAATTTCAGGTTTTACAGAGTATTTTTATGAAGCTGTAGTCAGGGAGTTAACCCTATTATATCAGAGGTGGAAGCCAAATATCGGCCTGATATACAGTATATGAACAAACCAATATATTGGTCTAACCCTAGCTGGTATACACTATTCTGATCCCCTGTCTTTCCATAAATCAATGGTAAAAATGTTCATAATTAGGTGGATTTTATATACAGTATTATACCCTGGTAAAGAGGTGATTTGAGGTGATTCGACTACTGCCCCTCCTCTCTCTTAGTCCTCTACTGTATCTGTCCTACGTCCACACCTATCTCTCTGTCCTCTATTACCATAATTCCCTCACATCCCTACGGTCCTGGGTTTGATTCATTGCTGCCTCTGCACACCAAACTGTATTACCAGGACCTTCCCGGGGAATACAAAGGACAGTGTCAAAGAAAATGACCCTTGGGATGAGAGCCCCTCCTGAGAGGTGAGGGGCGCTTTGAGATGGCGAGAGTGAACAAGTGTGTGTGCAAGAATGTTATCTATGAGAGACAGGAGGATAGAGTCAGAACATACAGGCCAAAGGTCTGTGTAAACACTCCACCGCTATCAGAGATGAGCACAAAGAGAAAGATTGGTGGAACAAGCAAGAGAGAGAGAGATGGATAGAGCAATAAATCCCCTCCTGTAACTGCAACTTTGACTTTATAACGTGTGAAGCATTTCTCAGCTCAGGAAATTCCTGTGTACGATGTCTTGCCAGCTTCTATACTGTACTATACTGTACTCACAGTATAGCTGTCAGTATGAAATAGAAATTATTTCATCCAGAAGATATTCTATAGTCCCATCTGGACACCATGGATGAGGCCAATATCCTACTGGCATAGATGGATAGATGAAAGGATGAAGGGATTGACAGAGGAAGGGAGGGAGCCAGAGAGGCATGGATGAATGGATGGATAGATAGAGGGCAGACTCTGAGAAAACGGTGTCACAGCAATGTAATGATAACTCACATTAGTTACTGATGCTGCCTCTGCATCTATTCGGTTGCGTATCAGTGTGCCTGCTTAGTGCCTCCTTTTTTTACCTCATAAGATGAAGCTTATGAAATTGCAGCATCAAAAGTAATAGGATACAGAAAAGATTGAATAAAATCTAAACATAAAAATAGAATGCTGCTGACAATTTTAACACGTTACGTAGCCTGTAAAAAGTATAGATTACCATCATGTATGGATTTACTTACAGTTGTTACACAGCTAACTTACAGTATTGATGTCTTGCTTAAGTATGGGCTATTATATAACAATATGAAAATATCAATATGTGTACAGTATGAAAGTATGAAGTTTCAGTATATATGCAGCATGTAACAATGAAAGCGATATAGGAACTGAAGGAAGCAGATATGTGATTTTACAGAAATGTACATCATGCTTTGTTCCCAATAAAGCCTGTAGATACAGTATACAACTTAAATTGTACAACTTATATTTGGGGTGGATGAAAATCAAGGCCTTACCCATAGGAAGCGTGAGACTCCTTGTTTAAAGCTGCACTAGACAACTTTGCACTTTGGCGACCCCAAGTGGCAGTGAGAGAAAACTGCTTGAATTTTTGGGAAATTTGAAGGACTTCATTACCCAGAAATCATGTACCGCGACTCCATTAAACTGTCTTCTTCTTAGTCTGTGGTGGGGTAGAGGTGGGCCATCAGCCATCATTAGTGAAATTAATTTGGGCAAACAAGGCAAACAAGGCAAACAAGGCCGAGTTCAAACAGCCTGTCTGCACACACGCACATACATGTAAATATGCAACTCTCAACACTCTGGGGTGTTTTCTTCCGAGAATTTCTGGAGCTCCCTCTTTGATTCAGGGGGTTACTTCCCAGCATGCCCTCATGTCAGTCAGCCGCTCCCCACGGGGTTCAGCCTTGGCTAGTTCAGCTGCCAGCCTTGGTGGACTGAAAAGTCTACAGTAGCTCTCTGATTTGATAGCAGATGAGATGTGAAATATTCATGAGCTCATCTGCATAAGTCGATCTAACTCCTTTTACGGGAAATTCTAAAAATATGCGTTCGCCTCTATGCTTTTTAGGTAGCTACTGATGAATGAATGATTGAGTAAGCGAGTTAACCAAAGTGACCGGAATATTGATTTAAGGTCAGTCGAGTGATGGATGTAGAAATGTTCCACTGGATAAATCAGTGTTTGTCTCTGTAATTTGTCATGGTGGAGCGGAAAGGAAAACCATTTGGAGGATGTGACTGACTCTCCTCATTAAAGCCAATAGAAAGAAATAGACATTGAATTCTATCGGTTGAGGGCGGTCCAACATGTCTATTCAATAGTAGAGGAAACATTCGACTAGATACTCTAGATAACTCAATAGTGTCTTGTCCATGGTCACACTCAAGGGTGTGTTTTTGAAGATAGGGGGGATTTAATAATCAGTCAGGCTTAAAGAGTAAAAAAAATCAAAGGACTTGCCACTGTCTTTGCATTACTTTTTAATGTACAATGAATGTATAAAAAATATGAGGGCACTTACTGTCTTCATGAAGCACAATGATGAGGTGAATCCAGGTAAAAGCCATCATCCCTTATTGATTCCCTTATTAAATCTCAACCAATCACAAAGGAGCAGATGTAGATAAAGAGAAGCAGACGCATTACAGAAGGATTTTGAAGCTTTGAGACAACTGAGATGTGGATTGTGCAAAAGGGGCTGCAACTCAATATCAGGAAGACGACCCTAATATTTGTACATTCAGTGTAGGTGATATAAAGTTTGGACTATTCAACTGCTTGTTTAAAAGGTGCCATATTAGTCAGTTCTCATGATCAAGCTTGCCTGATTGGAAGATATTTAGCAATAGTTTAGTGAAAGGAGCCAATCAAGGCCAAGTCAAGACTTTTCCCACTTGGGAATTTCACATGAACGCCATTCAAAGTCAGAAAGTATGGGAAAATTTTGCTACCCAAGTTTCTGAGTTATGACCCAATGATAACCTTTAACCTTCTCAACATGGTGGAAAAATCAAGTTTTATGTCAGTCACGAGTAAGAAAACATTTGTATACACATGCACTTTTATTACACATTTGTAGGTAGTCAGAATAATCATGATAACTAACATTTGTGCAAATGAAGCTCATTAAATTAGGTTGTTACGCTGCGGGACATGCATGTTTGTTTCTGACAAAGCAACGCTGTTTAGCAGCCGACTCGGAAGTCCCAGATGTCGGACTTTCCCCCCAGGCACCTTACCAATGTCTTCATGAAACATCTTTGATCATATATGTATATAAATACAGCCAAATTAGAATTCTTATTATAGAGCAGCTTTAAGCTTTTTCATAAGTGATATTTGTTCTCAGTGCTGCAAGTGCTGCTCGAATTTCCTCTTCCGCAGCTTTAAGCATTTAAAAGCATTACCTCATTCATTTCCCCACGTGATGCTACCGACATGTTCACATTATCTTGACGAACATCCTCTGTCATCTTGCGTGCGTTCGGTGTATTTTCAGTAACAACACAACATTTGTTATTTTAGTACGTCTCGCTCATGTTTATGCATTTTTCCACCCCTCCGGATCACAAACAAGTCGATAACTCACCGCTCAATGACAGGAAGAGGAAGTTACAGCTACGTAGCAGTACCATTAGCATGCTGCAATACAGCCAGAGCAATTATCTGTGTGTGTGTGTGTGTGTGAGAGAGAGTGCGTATTGGGTGTGTAGCTCAATTGATGCTTGTTGGAATCCCCCTGGCCATTGATGTGGTTGCAGACTAAGTGACCTCGTTTGCCACTCTTTCAACTAAGTGCTTCTTGCTAGTGGGATGATCCCAATACCCCCCCACCCCCCATTTTCCCTGACTTTCTCCTTGTTCTGCCTAAGATCACTCACACACACTCACTCTCACACACACACACACACACACACGCACACAGGGGGAATAGTCTCTCCATTTAGATGAGATGGTGAAAGTGGGGCAGTGCTTCCTCTCTCCTCTGGTAATGAGCTCCCAAACAGAACAAACAAATGAATGGACGGATGAATGAATGAATGAATTGATGGATGGATGGATCGATGGATGGATGGATGGATGGATGAATGAATGGATTGAATGAATGAATGGATGAATGAATGGATGAATGAATGAATGGATGAATGAATGGATGGATGAATGAATGAATGAATGGATGGATGGATGGATGGATGGATGAACGAATGGAGACCTGATTCCAGCCGCTCCCTCATCCCTCCTGTCCTTTGCTTTTCGTTAATTCATTTTTTATTTGCTTTGTTTGTTTGCTCATTAGTTTCTACCCTCTAAATTCCCCCCCCCCCCGCGGCATCATGTGGAAAACAAATTACCCTTCTGCTTTCACCGCTGCTTGAGGCCTTGAGGTTTGTTTTAACCCTTGTTTAAACCCGGCGACGAGTTGACCATGAACGCGTTCTGACCTAGAGCGTTACCCTGGGAGGAGTAGTCGGGACGAAGGAAAGGGTCACGCTTGAGACGATCGACCAGAAAATCCATCCATTGAAAAGCAATAATTACTCTCGGTCCCTTTTGCACTTGCGTCCAATAGCGTCCTTCGAGGCAAAGGCCATAAAAAGGGCGGATATGCTCGAGCTTGTTGCCGCATTCGCACGTTTCGCTTCTGCCCTACGGTAAAATGTGCAACTGCATGAATTAGAGCGTTTGTGGTCTCCTTAGTGATCTGATAGCACGGGCACGGGGAGATATACGGGCGCAAAGCAACAGTGTGTGGGAGTGTATTCAAATTAGCCCATAGCTGCCCACCTACACGTCTGCATAAGCGGAATTAACAACACGCCTAATTGTAACTGACGGCGTTTATGATGACGGCATTCAGATGCTCCTACTGTTGTTTTCTCTCCCTCTCTCTCACAATCAAACGCACGCATACCCGCTATGAATAGAGGTAGATTTGTAGCGTATACGTTAGATACGAGATCAGGTCTTAGGTGTCCACTGCGTCACCGGTAAGTGGGAAGTCTATGGCGCTGTTACAGTGGCAGAACTCTCACGAACGAGCATGAAAACATGAGGAAGACGGCAGATAACCGAACGTACGGAGTCTTCGCACAACGCAAAACGACTCTTGAGAGCGGCACAGGCAGCGTTCGTCTTTGAAGGGAAATTTTTTTTTTAAGCTCTCGAAATGTGTCATCCTGTGCTTTTTTTTTTTTTTTACAGTGAACTTTGCTCCTTCAGGTTGATGCGAGTCTGTTTTTTGTTCCCACAGCTAGAGGTTCGTCTTCTCGCGTGGGCGCTCGTCTGTGCACGCTCTCTCTCGCTCTCCAAGTGCGTGGTGAGGCTTTCTTTCTTTCCCCTGCGTGTCTGGGCTCTTGCTCTTGAGTTTTGGGTGGCATGCAATGACACCATAATAGTCCAATGGCGACTGTACAAGTGCAGCAGGGTTTCCCAATGGGGGGAAGCACGCGCAATAATGCCAGAGTAATGTTCAAATTAGTTCATTGGGCAACACAAAGAAACTCAAAGAGGTGGATAGGCTATCGTGCCGACTTGAATTAAATTAGCTAATCTGGCTGTGTGTGCTTTCCCATTGAGAATATGTATTGCAACTGTTGGGAATGCACTGTGACCATTGACAGTTTCAGTAGCGTGCAGCAAGCTTTTCCTAACTGTTCTCCAGTCAGTTCAGTGTTGGCTGGCGACCATACCATCAGCACTCTTGAGATTCTCCATCCTGTTAACTCTTTCTCCCGCTGTGCTCCTGGCATGTCATTACTTCTCTTATTCTCATTTAACTTTAGTAAGAGTCTTTGCACTGGTCCATGTCATTATGCTCTTTTATTGCATCGCATGGTCGTTCCACATCGTCTTCACATGCTCCATCTAAAGGAGCAATAAGGTGTATGAAAATGTGTAGAAAATATTTGCATGCATTTATTATAGAGGTGGAATGTAAAAGTACATTTACTCAAGTATTGTACTCAAATACAATTTTGAGATACTGCCGCTTTACTTGAGTATTTCCATTTTGTGAGACTTTAGACTTATATAAATATTACTTAAATATTGCACTTCACTAGATTTATCTGACAGCTGTAACTTACTAGTTACTTTGCAGAATAAGGTTTCACATGCAAAAATAATGATGCATTGTTAGAGTTTAAACTCCCCAACAGTATATGGAGCAGATAGACCTACAACATTAAAATACTTCTACAGGTTAATGCTTCAATAATTTAACACTCTGAAAGAATGAGTACTTTTACTTTTGATACTTCAGTACATTTTACTGCTAAAACTTCTGTACTTTTGCTTATGCTTATGTGAATGCAGGACTTTTACTTTTACTGAAGTATTTTTCCATTATGGTATTGCTACTTTTACTTAAGCAAAGGATTTGAGTACTTTTTTCCACCATTTGGAAAAGCTCCTTTACTGTATATTAGAAGCTGTATGGTTTTACAGCATAGAGGATGAGGAGAGCATTGTGCTGCCAAACCAATTCGGGGTCTCCTGCTGCTCCAGTGAGAAAAACTTCTAGGGGAAACCCTGGTGTGCAGCCTGTGTGGTGAACAAAGTGAGAGACTGATAATCATTGCCTCTACCGTGTGCTTGAAATTTCCATCCGCAATTATTTTCCCCATGTGCTCCTTCAGTCTGGGACATCTCACAAACTTCAGGAGCAACTTTGCCCACACGATGCTGCACATACACGCAAACACACTCCCACATTAGCACCACACACACACACACACACACACACACTCCTCACACGGAGCACAGATGAGCCGCAGCTGATGTCCGTGTCCTCTAATATATTCCCTCCTTTGATCCGGCCTCCTCCGCCCCCCTTGCTATACGCTGACCTAGATGGCTCCTGACCTGAACTTTTTACCTCTTTCAAGTCTCCCACATGCCGTGCACAGACTGCACACGCACCATAGAAGAGAAAAGCATCGTCCGCACACGATATAATGCAAATAATACAATGAAATATACAGTGTGTGAGGCGAAATGTTGTTTCTTTGTTTGGCGTGTGGGGAAAAAGCACAGGAGTTTGAATTAAATAGTGTGCAAACAATCTTTTTCTATTCTATTTGTGTTTGTCTGACTCATCCACGCATTATTCCACTGAGTTATGCACAATACATACACCATAACTTTACTGTGGCAATTACTTGTATGGAGGAAGCGTGTCATTTTTCTATATTTTTACTATTTTCCACATTTTACAATAACAGTAAAGACATCAAAACTAGGAAATAACACAAATGGAATAAAAGTGTTAAACAAATCAAAACTATCTTCTATTTTAGATTCTTTAAAGCAGCCGCCCTTTGCCTTGATGGAAAGGCAAAAGGCTTTGGAAAGAAATTCATACATAGGATCAACTTCACTATTTATATTTGTCTAAGAAACACATTTCAAGCATTTAAGCAGAAGCCTTTAGATCAAAATGGCTTTAAGAGAATGAGTAGTGTATGTATCTTTATTCTATCTACTGCAGCTGATCCCTCCTCAAACGTGTTAAAGTGGCGCTGAACCGGTATATTGCGGCACAAAACTCATATCTCTCCAGTGATTCCTTTACCATCTTGATGCACCTTGCAGCGGTGTAGAGAAGAACAAAACTCAAACTTACAAAACATAACCCGTGGCAAAGGCTGCTCCGCCTATCTTGGGACACCGTGTGATTCTTAGATGCTTTTTATGAGTTTTGGCTCACTATAAGCGCCCAGAGCAGCCATCACTAGAACTGTGCAAAATATCCACGGAGCAATACACACCTCTCTGAAAGTGCTTGCAGCAGCGTTTTTGTGTTTTTTTTTTCGCAAATTGCATTCAAAAGCTCAAGAGGGAGAAATTAGGTGGGAGAAGTTTGCACCATACGCAGCCTGAAGGTGTCTCACTTTATTTTCCGGCTGATATCTGAGATCGTTTCAGTACCTCTCAATGAGTGAATTACACAGAAGACGCACTTTGTCTTCTTCACTAATGCGCCTTCATTTTTAAACAGCCGCAGATTCCCTCAGTGATCTCTGCGCCGCGGAACTGGGAATCCAAACGACTGATGATGTCGTCAGGGCCGACATAAAAAGATAAAACGCCGTGTCAGCGCTCTCCGGTTTGGCACGTCTGCGGCGGCCTCATCATAAAAGCACTTTCCCGTTCCCCCCCCCGCCCCCCGGTGCGTTTGGTTTGTTCCCGAAATTGAAGTGTCACGCGTCGGGAAAGCTTCAGACGGGACGCTATCCCCGTGCCCCCCTCATGTTGCCGTCCTCCATGCGCTGCGGCACTTGAAATCTCGTTGCGTTGCGTAATATGTTTCTTCGGAATATTACGCTTCACTGGTGCTCTATAGCGGTGATTCTCAACCTTTTTCATATCAAGGACCCCTAATTTAGTCCACATTAGGGCCACGGACCCCCATTTAGACAGTCTACCATTGAGATTTTGTCTCTCGGTCCCAAATCTGAGAATATATTTATTGTCAGATACGATTTTGTCCAGAATTCCATGACTATCTGTATTGTAGGTAGAGAGATAACAGTGAAACTATGATCAAAACAGTCATTCTTCTACATTCTCTAACTGTGTTAACTTCTTGTAAATGAAATAATGCTGAAGTTTAACAAGTCATCAGTTTGCTGGGGACCCCCGTCAAGGACCCCTGGTGGTCCCCGGACCCCACGTTGAGAACCACTGCCCTATAGGATCCAGAATAACAGAAGGAAATTTGAAGTTTCCACAGATGAGACAGCAGATGATTCACACCACCGAAAAAGGCCGATACGTGAGACATGAGCATCAGTTGCAGCAGTGTGTGAGTCTGTGTGACTCTTCACTGTGCCTCTCTGTTTGCACCATGGTCACAGCCTTGTCCTCTGCAATCCGAGATATGCCGTGCAACATAGAGCCATTTCGGTTGCTGCCTTTCTTCCTTTCTTATCATACTCGATAAATTAGAGAAAGTACTCACTGATATTCTCTTCATTCCTTTCTTTGCCACAGAAGAACACCTTGCTCTGTATGGGAGATATGTGGAGCAGCGATGCAAATAGCTGAACAGAATACGTTGTGTTTATAAAGACGTCAGTGTCAGAGCTGAAAGAATGACTTTGCCTTCACTTTCCCCAAGCGTGCATGCGGATCATAATTTGACAGCAGCTCGATATTGCGCCTCAAATATTACCAGCATGGACGCTTTTATGGATTCGGTGCGTTATCCAGATCTATCTTATCTAGATCTATGCTTTTCCATGTGTACAGTCTGCCTGGGCCTCATGTGTCTCATGCTTTGGCCATTTATAATAAAGTCTATGCCATTCAACATTAAACGACAAGTGTTTAATGTTGAATGTTGTTTAATGTTGAAGCATGGAGGAGGGCCTTTATTATCTTATGTGAGAATAATAACTGACATGAGATAAAACATGTAAGCGCCTCGTCTCTTTTTAACTTTCCCCATCTCGACATCTCGTGTGAATATTGTATATGATAAGGACCTGCTTCTGAATCATTGAGTCTGTGTGCGATTGGTTCGGTCTGTCTCTATAGTGACCGGTTTCCAGACGCATGACATTTTATTTTCCCTGGGTTGCAGTCAAACAAATGCTGATTTCCCCTCAGTTTCATCTCTCTTTCAGTCTGACAACAATACTCTCAAAATCGCATACGAGCCGTTTTGAATAATCATTGTACTGCTTATCATAACAGGTATGGATTTATACGGCTTGCATGCTATTTTGAGAGTAATGGTTTGGTACCCTGCAGATGCACCGGCAAACGCTGACAAATGCCGGCGGCAGACTGGAGCCGGTTCCCGCGGAAACGGAGAGCCTGGTGTGAAAACATTTGGACGGTGCAGGGGCCGATCGATAGAACAGGCTTCTGAAAAATCCCCTTTGAATTAGAAAAATGTTCATAAAACTTGTCACAAATGCTTTTCGGTTCCTGCAGTAATTAATCGAACAAAACAGCCTGAGGGGGGGGAAAGGTAAAAAAAAAAAAAAATCATTATTTGACCGGTTGAGTTTCCACATTGCAGGGAAGTTTGAAGTTGAGGATCCAGAAAGTTGAGAAGAAACTCTGGGAGATTGTTGTGTTGTTTGTGTGTTTTTTTTCCTCCTCTCTGTTAATCAGTGATGTCAGTGAAAGATCAGGGACACACACACACACATACACACACATCATTGGTGTCATTGGAGGTGTGCAGGTATGTGTGTGTGTGTGTGTGTGTGTGTGTTCCTTTGCTGTTGTCGGAGCCTCTTCATAGGTCTTTCAATCACAGAAGCGGAGAGTTCACACAGCACAGGTGTGAGGTGAAGAAAGCCTTGAGGGGAGAGATGTTGGTGTTTATATCGGCCTGTCTGGTTCATTCAATCCGTCTCTCGCTCTCTCTCTCTCTCTCTCTCTCTCTCTCTCTTTCTCTGGCTATATTCAAAACATTTTCAATCTATATCGAAGTATATTTTGTGTGCCTTTGTCCCTCTCTTTCTCTCTCTCTCTCTCTCTCTCTCTCTCTCTCTCTCTCTCTCTCTCTCTCTCTCTCTTTCTCTGGCTATATTCAAAACATTTTCAATCTATATCGAAGTATATTTTGTGTGCCTTTGTCCCTCTCTTTCTCTCTCTCTCTCTCTCTCTCTCTCTCGCTCTCTCTTTCTCTCTCTCTCTTTCTCTGGCTATATTCAAAACATTTTCAATCTATATCGAAGTATATTTTGTGTGCCTTTGTCCCCCTCTCTCTCTCTCTCTCTCTCTCTCTCTCTCTCTCTCTCGCTCTCTCTTTCTCTCTCTCTCTCTGGGTATATTCAAAACATTTTCAATCTATATCGAAGTATATTTTGTGTGCCTTTGTCCCTCTCTTTCTCTCTCTCTCTCTCTCTCTCTCTCTCTCTCCCTCTTTCTCTCTCTCTCTTTCTCTGGCTATATTCAAAACATTTTCAATCTATATCAAAGTATATCTTGTGTGCCTTTGTCCCTCTCTCTCTCTCTCTCTCTCTCTCTCTCTCTCTCCCTCTCTCTCTCTCTCTGGCTATATTCAAAACATTTTCAATCTATATCGAAGTATATTTTGTGTGCCTTTGTCCCTCTCTCTCTCCCTCTCTCTCTCTCTCTCTCTCTCTCCCTCTCTCTCTGGCTATATTCAAAACATTTTCAATCTATATCGAAGTATATTTTGTATGCCTTTGCCCCCCCCCCCCCCCCCCCCCCCCCCCTCTCTCTCTCTCTCTCTCTGGCTATATTCAAAACATTTTCAATCTATATCGAAGTATATTTTGTGTGCCTTTGTCCCTCTCTTTCTCTCTCTCTCTCTCTCTCTCTCTCTCTCTCCCTCTTTCTCTCTCTCTCTTTCTCTGGCTATATTCAAAACATTTTCAATCTATATCAAAGTATATCTTGTGTGCCTTTGTCCCTCTCTCTCTCTCTCTCTCTCTCTCTCTCTCTCTCCCTCTCTCTCTCTCTCTGGCTATATTCAAAACATTTTCAATCTATATCGAAGTATATTTTGTGTGCCTTTGTCCCTCTCTCTCTCCCCCCCCCCCCCCCCCCCTCTCTCTCTCTCTCTCTCTGGCTATATTCAAAACATTTTCAATCTATATCGAAGTATATTTTGTGTGCCTTTGTCCCTCTCTCCCTCTCTCTCTCTCTCTCTCTCTCTCTCTCTCCCCCTCTCATCTCACACTCCCCATAAATCAACCCATGCTATATATAGAAATATTTATTAATAACATCTGAATGGACAATTTACACAGTCTGCCTTAGTTCCATAATACATTTTGTGTTTTACGATATGATTAGTATCTCACGACAAAGGAAAGATTTAAAAATGGACAATATCGCACAAAAAAAAAAAGAAAAAAAAATGATGCATGCATTGTACCTAAAAATACAGAACAAATTAGCAGTTATTTGTAACACGGTCCAATACAAAGACATAAACAATACTGGTATTAATTCAAAACACAAACTCCTCCTCCCCCCCCCCCCCCCCTTTAAAACAATTACAGGGCATGGGCCGAATGAAAGGAAAAGTTCCACCACAGTTTTGGAGTGTGTTTTTCTAGCATGGAAGCCATCCCAAAACCATTAGCTGTCATTGATAAGACATTAGCATTGATGTCGCCCTGTAGGAAATCAGCGGATCGACCCTGATGCCAGAAACACACACCAAACCATTTCAGTCAATTATTCTGCCGTTTCCTTTATTTTGTCCCTGCCCTGTTGTTACAAAGTATGACAAGTTGACATGCAGTAAATAAAAACACTTTCTGTCTCTCTCGGCCGCTTTCCACTCTACATCCTTGGGAAGTCAGCGAGAGCCTCGGGCCATAGAAATAAAACATATAGAACGGGTCTGTCGTCAGGGATTATGGTATAGGCTTCTTTGTATTTATCTAATCTGGCTGTCGCAGCGTTTTGACGATGTGCAGCCAATGCGTGAGACTCAAAAGGTTTGAAAGTACCATTGTTGATTCGAATGGGAATGTCCATTCTGTCCCTTCTAATTCTGTACCCTCGCCTCTCTGTCTAATATCTATGGCTCGCACAAATCCAACACACACATTCACCTAAAAAAATGAACATTTTGGTCCACAGACTGCAAATCGGCTGAACCTGTTAGTTAATCTCATCTGGTTCGAACGTGTTAATACTGTTGAAATGTGGATGAATGCATGTACACTGTGTTAGTTCACCTGGAATGTAGTTAAGTGGTTTTTGGTTGTGAAGACACAAGAGGAGCGGGGGAGTGGACATTAGTCTTTGCAGTGGTCTTAGCCTACTAAAGCCTACTTCAATCTAATGAAACATCCATTTGAGTAATGGCTTATAAGTAGCTGCTGTTACTACAGTAGTGTTAGTCAGACCTTCTGTCATGTCGGTAGGATTATCCGCAGGTCCGCCGTCCGTTGAGTCCCACCCTGAGGCTCGGTGTTGGTGTGTGTGTGTGTGTGTGTGCGTGTGTGTGTGTGTGTGTGGGAGATCATGGTGAGGGCGGCGTCTTCAGAGAGTTGGTGGATCCTCCTTGGCTTCCGCTCCCAGTGGTTCCCTGTCCGACCCACTGGACCACAGCGGAAAGACAGGAGACAGGGACAGAGAGAGAGAGAGAGAGAGAGAGATGGAGAGGGAGAGAGGGGAGAGAAGCGGGGGATGGGATTCAGTGAGTCACAGATAACGGTGAGAAAATGTAAAGTGACTCATGCGAGCAGTCATTTGAACTCCGATTTAACCCGGCTCAGACCTACAAATGCGTTTAAATCCGGGGCTGAATATGCATGAGTGGCTCACTGCTGCTAAAGGTGGGCGAGTCTGTCAGAGCAATTACACACGCGGCCCAGGTGTCAGGGCTTTGCTCTAAATAGATCACTGTCAGAACAACTGTGATGGCAGCCATGTTCAGCAGACCTGATGTAAAGGCTAATAACATCACCAGAGGACTCGGACTCAACTTAAAGGGGCAATAAGTCATATTTTTACTGCCCCATAGCAGAAAATGACCATAATATATCTGCAGGGTTGATAGTGGGTTTTTTTTATCAATGACTCAATGATTATTTGGCCATGGGGGTATTTCACCAAGTTAGCCAGTTGTGAAATATCTTCTGAAATCTTGTTTTTGTTTTGTTTGTATTCTTAGCATGACTCATATTCCTAAACCTAATATTCAAGTTTTGCTTTACACATTCAAATCACCAGGATAAAAAGTATGACCTTTTTCACAGCTATCTGGCTAACTTTGTAATTCTGCTTTGTAATATATATAAGGCTCCAGAGTCCCACACACCATCTACTTGCAAATCACAATTTAATGTGTGTCATTAAATTGTGATTTGCAAGTAGATGGTGTGCGGGAGCCTCATATATATTACATGTTGCTTTTTCTACCCAGCACCCATGATTGAATTTGTCAGGTGTGCAAACTCTAGCCCTATTACAGTATTCTGCTTTGTGAAATACCCAGCCAGCTGCTGAGATTTCTGGCTTAAAAAAAACAGAACTCACTCTCTGGCCCGTACTCTGTTTTGGAACAAAAACCTCCCCGCTCGTGGCAGTTTCAACTGTTCCAACATGGAGGAGGAGGAGGGTGTTACGAGCGAGCGACGAAGAAGAAGAAGCCTTGTTCTCAAGCCAAAAAAGCAGATGACAAAGCAGTATTATTATTCCAGTTTTTATGGTGATATAATAACTTTTCACTAGGAGCTTCTCTTGGAGCTCTGCTCTAATTAGCCGGCTTACTCGTTTACAGTAGACTAACAGGCCACTGTAGGGGAAAGGAGGGGTGGGGGGAGGGGAGGAGAGTTGTATTGATGTTGTTGTAATTCCTACTGGTCACTAATAGAGGTCAAGGAAGGTCTTGGATTACTTAATGCACCTTTAAGCTATAGACTCAACACTAGTTTCTTAACTCTTTTTAGTCCATGTGACAGCAGCAATAAAAACCTTTTTATGAAACTGAGTCCCAGGACAAAAGGAAAAATGGCTGTACATTTATGAATTCTGACCTTAACCTGGTGAAATGTAATGTAAATATCATAACTGGGTTAGAACAATCTGGTTAAGATCATACTTTGATTATTGGGTTATGAAAAACCTGGTTAAGATGCCTGGCTTACTCCCATATCACAGTAAACGGGTTACTGTGGCATGGAAACATCTTACTGCTTTCACTTTTGGCTTTTGCTGTCTGCTCAAACTCAGGCCCTGCACTGCATTATGGGTCCATTTTGATGTCAACAAAATATGACGGCAAGCACTACTATCACTATGAGGTGTCATCATTTCTTTCTGAATTCCTTCTTTCCCACTATTCAGCTCAGTCAGGGGAGAACTAGCGGCCGAACCTTTTCACACGTTTATGAAAACTGTTTTATCTGCAGACAGGAATATTCTGTTAGTGGCATTATTCATGGCAGCAGGGAGACTCAATCTCGGGGTGTCAAAGGTTCATGTAAACAGCTTAACCTGAGTAAGACCTGACCTGGAGTCTGGACAGTAGCCAGGTTACTCTGAGCATGTAAATGTAGCCAGTGATTCATTTCAATACTAGGCTGAAATAGATTAATTTGAGGATTGAAGCATTGTTTGGTGTATCAAAATAACAAGCTTAGATCAGATGAATAATTTTGCATTGCTTGTGAACATCAGAGCTTAATGGAGCTGTCTTGTGAGTTATAGTGCAGTCAGGGAGTCTGTCAGTTGCTAAGAGATTGCTTTCCATCAGTAGGTGTTACATGTAAATACCCATAACAGGTTGACAAATCTGGCATGGAGTTTTAAGAACCCCGGGTCTAAACCAGTCTCCATTCAATTAACTACGCTGATGAAACTCCATTGATTTGAAGTGTTAAGTCCAAGCAGGGGTAGCGGTGTGTTTTTTAGACCAGCATGCCTCTCTGTTCTTCAACCCGCTCATTCATGTGGCGAGGCGGAGGCAACCGGGTTTTTTTTTTTTTTTACGCTTTCTTCATTTCCTTTGCTTTCCGCTCAATAGCATCAAAACTGGCTTGAAATGCCTCCAGGGAATTCAAGAGCGTTTTGTTGTCGTGTGTGTGTGTGTGTGTGTGTGTGTGTAAATGTGTGTGTGTGTGTGCGCGCGTGTGTGTGTGTGTTTACAGCCCTGGCTGAAGAGATCAAGCCGGTGAATTATTGATGCTCTCAGTCTGTGGTCAGAGGGTCAGTGACGCTCACTCCGACACTTCAGAAATGCTTTAAAAGCCTAGAGTGGAGAAGAATATGTGTGTGTGTGTGTGTGTATGTGTGTGTGAGTGAGAGAGAGAGCGAGAGAGAGAGAGTGTGTTGTATGAGTGTGTGTATATGAAATAATATGCATGGGTGTGCATGTTACTCTATTTCTGTTTTTATATATGTGCATATTGTATATGACTGTATGCACAATGGATTCTGTGTGTGTGTGTGTGTGTGTGTGTGTGTGTGTGTGTGTGTGTTGATTGTATCCAGTGAGCCGAGTCCCCTCAGGAGCCATGTGTGGATCTTTTGAAGTAACACAAATAAGCCATTAGCCTGGATCCCAAGGCCCGCTGCTGTAGACCAGTGCTGCTGGTGATGACTACTAGCAGCTTGCTAATGGCCTTAGATAAGACACTGCTACTGGAAGAGTGTCTGACAGTGTGTGTGTGTGTGTGTGTGTGTCCTCATACTATACTAATAGCCCTAGAGACAGCCAGAGAGCTCCTTTACCTTCACACAGCGAGGTCAGTGACCCGCCACCGGTACAGCAAGCCGTCCGGTAAACACAGCGTGACAGCGGCTCGTTTGCTTCCGCGGCTTGGAGCAAACACGGGGATAATACAGGGAGCGGCTAATTGGGAAGAAGCGGGAAGCGTCCTGGTGGGCCGGTGAGTCTGTGGGAAGGCTGGAGGCGTCGGGATGAAATGATTTTATTTTATAAACGCGCTTCACTCGGCGGTGTGAAGCGACCGCTAACCTGCCCGCTCTCTCGCTTTTCTCCGGGTGTCAGACTGGCAGTAGCGCGCGCGTGGACACACACACACACACACACACACACACACACACAGAGCTCCTGATGCGCTCCTTCACATACACACACTGCTACTGACACGCCCCCCCTCCTAAAACACAACTAAATCCACTTTGAAGCTGATGGCATACTGCATTGCTATTACAATACAAAAACACATATTTTAATACAACTATTACTACTGCTATTAGTACTAGCACCACCAGTACTATGGATTTTATTATTGTTGAACAGACTCAAACTGCAAAAAAAAGAAAAAATAAGACAACATTAAGGGAGGTTAGGGTTAGGCCTGAGAAAGGGCAATTAGCTCACATTTGAAAATTAAATGGTCACAAAAAGAAGCTGGATAGTTTTAATTTGTCAAAATATCCCTAAACTACCCACGAGGAATCCTCTCAAATATTAAATAAAACGAATACGATTCATACCTCAATTATCTAACTGCAGTGAAAGAATAGTTCAGTTCAGTTTTTAACATAATTTGAGTGCAGTGAGTAGGCTGCGCATGCCTTTTGAATGATTTGCTGAAAATGGATTATGAATTTTACATGTGATTATTCATTTGAAGCTATACGTTTGAGACTGAGGAAAATTGACTTGAGTCTACACACTGGTAGAAAAAAAAAAAAAAAATGTCATGGGTGGGCAGTGGGCTGGTCTGCTTTGAATTTTTTGTCAATTTTTTTTTAACCCAGGCATTTGTCATTGTGTGAGTTAAAACCAATGTATGTACTAACTGTGGTACTCTGGGCAGCATTAGTATTACCTGGGGAGATCAACAATTTGATTTTGCCCATGCACATCGGTAATTTCAGTCCATCATCTGGACGGTGAAATCATTTGAACAAATAACTGTTATTTAATCCAGGAACACGCCGGTGGGAACATGTTACACAACAGCACCAGATGTTGATCCTGACGGGATTAAACTACCCTAGGATGTCAGAGTGAACTCAAAATACAGGTAGGCTGATTTCAGACGGAGAGACACTGACATGTTTGTTAGAGACGGGATAAAGTTCCTGGGGTCCTGAGATTATAATTACCACTCAGCAGACCTCTGCTGATATCTGGAGACGTCTGGAGTCAGCACTGAGACGGCTGTTAGCGCTTAACAAGCTAGCTTGTGGCTAACCACTGCCCATTACTTTCAATAAAGAATGCTAAAAATGCTAACACGTCTCTCAGCAATGCCACAGTATAACTTAAAGGATAAATTTGGCAATTTTGGACCTACATATAATTTGTCTCTTACATACCTATAGCACTTGCTGTGGGTTGAAACGGCAAGCTCTACTAACAATGAGTCCAAATGGGGTTTTTTACTCCACAGGGGAGTTGAGAGTAAACATGACACAGTTCCGCGATTACTTTCACTAATCAGTAAAGAACTATTTTTCTTAGCCGCAGCACAGACTGCTGTGGGGTGAAAGCGCATTACTGGCGGCGTGATCTAGTTTTATGGACGTCAGGTGAGATTGTAAACAGTTGTACATGGAGCCAGGTAGAGTTTGTAGAAGACTATCCACTGAGTGGAAATGGTCGGAGTCATTTCTATGTTCCCAGGGTCCTATGTTCCCAGGATCCTATGTTCCCAGGATCCTACGTTCCCAGGGTCCTATGTTCCCCAGATTTATATGACACATAATGAGAACATGACAAAGGGTCCTATGTTCCCAGGGTCCTATGTTCCCAGGGTCCTATGTTACCAGGGTTCTATGTTCCCCAGCTCTATATAGCACATAATGGGAACCTGAAAAAGATGTTCCCCAGCTCTGTATTCGCTTAATATGGTTAGTTAGGGTTAGGGTTAGGTTGGTGGTTTGTAGATGTTTACCCAGAGCCCTGACCACAACTGTTAGGGTTAGGGTTAAACATAGGACCCTGGGAGAGCACATATGTAGAACTGGGGAACATAGGACCCTGGGAACATAGGACCATTTGTCATGTTCCCATTATGTGCCATATAAATCTGGGGAATATAGGACCCTGGGAACATAGATGCGCTCTCAAATGGTCCGGTGCTGCTGCTTTCCGGGTGGTGAATATAAATATGTCGGTTGGTCGTCATATCATTTTCACAGACTGTCTTTTTGGAGATATTTTGATCAATCCCATTTGTACTCACTGTTAGCATCAAGAGACCTAACATCAGAGCTTGCCGTTCCAACCAACAGCTGACTCAGGAGTCAATATTCTCTGCAGATCCAAGTACTACAGGTATGTAAGAGACAAATTAAACAGTATATATTTAACAGTATAACCAGACACCGACTGAATCTTTAAATTCTGAAAAAAATAAAATAAACATGAGCCACCAGATGCTAATGCGTGTCATCGTCAATGCAAGGCATTACATTTACCCGGACAGCATGTTTTAACTTCCGTTTTTGAAGCGTTTTATCTTCTGACCCCATGAGCTGCATATCAATAGATTTAGTGTTGACAACTCAACATGAATTTACATGAATCAGTCCAGCATCTGTTTCAGCATGCTATGTTTGTCTTTTAATGAGTGTGGGCTGGGAATTCAAAAATAGAAACAGCTCTGTGAATGGAGCCACTTCTTTCTCTCTCCCTGTCTGTCTCTGTGTAGGCTAGGTGTCTTTGTTGTGCCAATCACAGAAAAACAAGTCTAGTATACATGAGGATTATGCAATATTGTTATGTAATTGTTTCATCTACTTTTTTTTTTACTCTACCTCAAAATTAAATACACAACATGGACCTGGAACGTGAAAACTTCTTTAGCTTCACCTCACAATATGTATGTATTATATGTACTTTATGTATTTCTGAAGTTATTTCTGTTTTAAATTTTGGTATGAACAAGCTCTTGTACACTGAATGGGTGAATGTACTTCATTAAAACTGCTCATTGAGTAGCTTTTTGTAATTGTACTTTGAATATTTTTCAAATAAGTAATTCTATTTTTAGTATTGTTGTTGTTAGTATGTTTTCCACTTTGCTACATTTTAAATCACATCCATTAGAGAGAACAAATGTTCTAGGCTGTCCATAAACATTGCTTCAGAAGCTGGCAGCAGTTACTAACACACATTGTGATACAACACTGGACAAATGTGCATTACTGAATATGTGGTGAGTGAGCTCCATTTCATCAGCACTGGGCAAACTTAATAAATTCCAAACCTGATGTGCCAGAAACTGCTTTGCTAGCTCAATCGTTAGTTTAGTTGTAAGTAAAATACTTGCCAGCAAAGGGCGAGTCTCTTTGTGACAGCTTTCATGAAATACTACCACTAAGGGGCTCAAGGGGTTGCCAAAGTCAACAAGTTTCAAAATCAGTAACAATGGCAGTAACGTTTTTTTTTCCCAATTGAAAGAATCTGGCTTTAACTCGGTCCTCTCGTCCTTTTAAAATTGCATGGAAAAGATCATCATGTAACAATATTCTCTTTTGTAAAAAAAAAAATGACTTTAACTCAGTATAAGCCAAGTAACAGTTCAGTACACACACACCAACATACACACAAAGGGGCCCCGTACCTCTACGAGTGGGTGCCAGTGTGCGATGGGTTTGCGTGGGTATGTCAGCATCTCACTCCAGTGGTCTCGACCCAGACTCTCGGCCTCATTGCCCACCCTGCACACCCCGATCACTTCATTATGTCCTACCCTGTGGGACGGCACGGAAAAACACACATGGTTATCTAGCCAGTCAGTAGATCGCAGTCCTCTTCGCTAATTGAGTGTACGACAGCTGCAGATTTGAATTTAAAGAGTGATAAACCCCAGACCCATATCTGTGATAAAGCCTGACACCTAATGATGAAAAGAAGATGGACAGTTCAGTACCCTACTTTTCACCATCAGATGTCAGGCTTCACCACAGATTTGGGTTTGGGGTTTAGCTACTCTTTTAAGTTTTACTTGAATAATCTGTTTGTTGTCCAAATGTATCAGTGAATGTAGATTTAGATAGATATATAGATAGATAGATGCTGTAGGTAGGTAGGTAACTAACCGATCGTAGTCCATGACAGCTATAAGCAGGCTGATCTGGTCGATGTTTTCAGGTGGAACATCAAACACTATGGCTTCATTGTACACTGGGTTCAGAGTATTACGCTTGGTTGATGTCTTCCGCTTCTTCAGCCTCCGGCCATCACACATCAGGGACACTTTCACATATGGATCTGGAGAAGATTATCATGTGATACGTTCATGTAAAGACTTGGGGAAAGCTTGAACCAAGATGCCAAATGTTACTGACACGGAGAACCCTGAGACAAAATGTTACAAGGACTAAAAATATGGATGTACTTGGACTTCATGATCAGTGTTATTGATTTCTACTGATGTCTACATCTGACGGCACGATCTCTCATTGCATTCACAGTCAGTACCCACCCGAAGCTCCAGTGATGTCCATGGCTTTGAGATTTCTGGCTTTGATCATGGTGATGGTGAGTCTGCCAGCCGTGGGGAGATAGCACAATGAGAACATCAGCTCTCCCAGGTCCACATTGTCCTGTAAAACAATATATTACATTGTTATATTGGTATTATTCCTTGTATTGTCAAAGCAACACATTACAGATTAACTGTAATTCAGAGCTAAATCCTGATTTATCATAAATCCAATTCCTGGGAGATGAGTGAAATCCCCATGCAAATTATCAGAAAGAAAGACATGAACATCAGATGGGGGAGTATTGAATCCCAAAATGTTACATCTTGCTGAAAAACGCAGCAGAGTAACATATTGGCTTGTATTGGGCTCTATCTTCAGATTTATGTAGGCTCAGGCTTGGCTTGTCTCACTATGCTGAGCAGATTTAGGATAGAGTGCTGATGCAACACAGTGACAACATCCGTCTCCCCCAAAGCTGTGTGAAAAAAACCTCACACATATACTGGATATGACGAGCTTAACTCTGGCACTTGACCAGTGCCACTTCTTTCACTCCCCCAGGCCTTTCCTTTAACTTTCTACTGTACTATTGTATTTAATGAAACAAAATTGCTTCCCATGTCCGTAGGTGGTTTAAAGAACAGCAATACAGCACACTGCAAATCAGGAATTAAGACATCCATGACCCTAACAATCTATATATCAGCATTTCAAAAGGAGTTAAAGAGTTTAACTTAAAGGGAAAGTTAAAGGGACAATAAGAAATGTCTATTACATTACTTTTAGATGTGATACCTCTATATGTGATATTCACCTAGTGTAAACAACTATGCATCAGGCACATCCAGGATCTTTTTGGGTCCTATGTTACCAGGGTCCTATGTTCCCCAGCTCTATATAGCACATAATGGGAACCTGAAAAAGATGTTCCCCAGCTCTGTATTCACTTAATATGGTTATGGTATAGGGTTAGGGTTAGCGTTAGCGTTAGGGTTAAACATAGGACCCTGGGAACATAGGACCCTGGGAGAGCACATATGTAGAACTGGGGAGCATAGGACCCTGGGAACATAGGACCCTTTGTCAAGTTCCCATCATGTGCCATATAAATATGGGGAACATAGGACCCTGGGAACATAGATACGCTACTTAGCTAATGTTAGCTACAATTCACGTTAGCTACCATGTTGCAACCTCATCTAATTTATAGTATAGTTGACTAAATTTATAAATATTTAGCCATCCATCTAGATTAGATTAAGTGGAATTCAGCTTGCTAATTTAACACTGATAAAATGGCTAAAGCAGGTAACATACTATCAGTGTAGCTAAGGCAGAATCCCATTGCATTTCCCTACAACAACATTGACAGTTCTCTGGCCAGTGTTGCCAACACTTTTCCAAGGAAAGCTATTGGCTGCTCAAAAAGTCAGCAGAAGTCGCCAGATGACATCATACACTAATTTGCATATCAATATATTAGCTTCAGCTCCCACTCTCAACGGAGGGAGGGGGGCTACGATGTGTGTGGGAAGTGCTGTGATCATCAAAGGTCTTTGGATTAGACAAACACAAATCGGCATCAACCGTACAGATTTTTCACCAAATGCTTTGGTAGCAACACATTACACATTTTCCCCCACGGTCAGACAAAGCAGCTAGCAGTTGTTTCCAGAATGAGCACGGGCCATAAGTGAGATTTGAAAGCCGGAAAGCAGCTGGTGAAGTAATCGTTGAGTCATTGGTACTGATCAACAACCCTACCAAACCCCCGCAGCTATATTATGCTCTTTTTTGTGCTATATGAAACTGAAAATCATACCCAATGCACCTTCAAGGATCAGAGGGTATTTTCAACAGAAGGCATATTTTATTATGTCAAACAAATGGCACAAGTCCCTGCACCTCAGAGAGCACTTTGCCAATCGTTGATGGGTCATGCTTTGACACCTCCCATAGAAAACAGCTTGGAAACCTGTCTAACCACATCTACAGCATGCAGCAATGGCGTGATTCATCATCAATCAGCATACTGCCTTTTACAGGAACGGGGATTTGTGTCATGCCTTGAGCGCTTCAAATGATTTGCGACTGGCTCTGGTTATTTGTTGTAGCTCTATATCGGTAACTGCTTGAACTTTGTTGGGGAATCTGTCATGTTTAGCACCACAACACTGCGGTTTTCCTATGAAAGTGCCCCCGCTTTTACAGCTTATCGAGATCAACTCACACGCCAGCCTCTCCTCCCAATTAACACCTCTGAAAATAACGTGCGAGGGTGTGAGAGCGAGCGGTGTGTTTATTAGACACACCGGCAGCCGCAAGGTTTCTTACGTGGGAAATTCTAGTTCCTGGTTTCCAGGAACTAGAATCCACCTGAGACACGAGCCTCCCGCACACGTTCGGCTGACACAGCACTCTCTGTCACTAAGTCTGCAATATGGAGTGAGGAGAGCAAGGTAAAACCCCTACTCGGTGCACTTTTGGGTACTTTTCTGATTATTAAAACTTCCAAATTATAATAATAAGGGCTTTCAAAGGAAAATGGCAAGTTATGACTAATGTGCCTCCACTTGTCTGAACATCTGTGAATACTATGGACTCATTAAACGAAATTACAGCTCTTCTTCCATAACAAAAATACATTTCGCAGGTGACACATCTCACGGCTCATAAGGTGCACAAAAGGTGCATATGTCTTATCATGCTATTTTCAGAGATGCGTCTTTGTTCATCACTACTTTGTGCATTCTGTCCATTTAGTGATTAATACACAGGATGCTAGTAATTGTATATTTGGTAGTTTCTCTGTCAGGACTAAGTTGGAAAACATAGGTAAAAGTCGGATGTAATTGTAACACCAGAAAATCAGTGTTTCCACTTAGCCATCGATAAGTGTTCTGTCCTCCCTCATGCTGATAAAGATGAATGGGTCTGAATCTACAGTATGTAAGAGTATCTCTCTCTCACACACACACACACACACACACACACACACACACACACACACACACAGGATGCTACTGCTGTGGGTGTCCTATTTCTGCCCAAAATCAATGAGAATTGAATTTAAAGAAATGAGTTGATTCATCACAGATGTCAACCTCACACACATACACACTCCCCCCCCCACACACACACACACACAATGGCAATTTGACACGTGTGATGAGTTGATTCATTATGCCTGTTGCTAAGGCAGAAGAATCCACCTCTGATTCTGCATCATCATCGATACGTTGCGTCTCGAGCGATAATGACGTAAAGGCATGACAAACGTTGGCAGGAGCACAGGAGGGCACAAGGCACACACACACACACACACACACACACAGAAACACACAGAAAGACACGTACACAGACGGTTGGTTGGTACAACAGCCAAGCTACCCTTTGGCTCTCCCGGCCATGGATAATCTAATATCCCTCCTCCATCAGACATACACACACACACACACACACTTAAGTTTTCAGACTATAGAGTGCCAGTCACCGCTCTTATGAGCACTCAAATCAAGTCTGCGGTCAGGATTATGGTCACTTGTGCTCAGCCAATGAAATTAGACCACTGCTCTAAAGGGCCCCAATAATGCAGAGAGAGAGTGTGGACAGTCCATCTTCTCCAATTATAATGCTAGCACCTTCCCTCCCTCAGGAACAGCCAGGCTTTATCTATGGGCCGCTTTCTTGCTGTGCTTCTAATAATCACTGGCTCAGGCTGACTCCCTCTCTTCCTCTCTCTCTCCCATCCTTTCTGTCTTTTCACCCCTGTCTCTCTTTCTCACACTCCCCTCTCTCACTCTCTTCCTCCCTCTCTGTAACTCCATATCTGTGTGCCTGTGCAGGGCATCTTAAAGGTGCTCTGTGTAGCTTCTTTTTTTTTAACATCAATATATCATTGTCAAATTAATTGTGATGCCTTGGTATAATTGCATTAAATAAATGAGATGCTGCTTGTCCCCCCTCCCCCTCCCCCTCCCTGGAGTCGCTCCAGCTGCGTTTGTTTTTTTCTTTTTCTTCACTGAAGAGGATAAACATGTTGGAAGTGATTTTTCCAACGGCCTTTCACTCCTTCCACCGTCTGCCATTGGCTGGAAGAACAGCGCCCTCTTCCTGGTTTGTGCCATAAAGTAATCTACCTTGGTGCCGTAAAGCAGTGCAGCGGATTTCTTGTGAAATTCGACTCAGTGGCACACAATGTAAAATGCAGTGTAGAGGCTGGTAGAGGCTGCCAATTTTCTCAGCAAAGGTCTCGTGTATTTACAGTAATTATACTGTCTCGGACGAATGACGTAACGTTTTATTGATGTTCAAATGCTAAACGTAGTATCTTTAAATATGCAGGGCATGCAACTGTACATATACTGTACCCAATCTCCATTCCAAATCCCTTAGCTCATATGCATCACTTCATTCAGACTTGTTCCAAATGAACTGAGCTTATATAAACACCTCAGCTTGACTAGAGTAGCCTAACTGGCCCTATAATGCATTTAAAGCGTCTAAATGGTGGTGACTTTCTCACATATATCGCTTTCTAATGCAGTCTGACAAGTACGTTTCACAAGAGATGGGCAGATAATCCAGCTAGGCTACATGCAAGTCATGAACACTGTTGAGACATGGAAACACACACACACTCACTCACACACAGGTGCATGTGCAAATGCATGCACAGATACAAGGCATTTTTATTGTCTAAAATAAAACGGTTGATCATTTTTATGCTTATGGCAATATTGTTTTTTCAACTTCAATCATGCACTTTGAATAGAAATGAAGAGAAGAACTGAAATGAGTTCAGTCAATGCTAGGGGGAGAAATGGTAAGCGTGAGCGTTTGTGCGGCTCACTTAAACATTGGAGATCCTGTTACATCATGGCGAAGCAACAGTCTATCTGCATGGCTGAACATGGTGGAAGTAAATAAATCGCTTCCCAGGCTGAACTGTTGCTGTGTAGCTAAATACACCCTGGCAGAATCAGGCTAGGCTAAAGGATTGTTCTGAACTCCCCACCGGTGCAGTATAGAAAGCAAGTTATGCATGAGGCTGTGTGGTAAAGTATCTTGGTAAAGTCTGGTAAACATAGGTAAATGATTGAAATATGCTGCTGCTTTCAAGGAATATGGTTTGTGGGTTCCAAATTTTAAAGTTCTCATCGATCCAAGTGTCTCTCCCATTTTTCCTACATACATGAAATTTGCATCACAGTAGTTGAGGGAGGAGTGTAGCATATTAAATGCTGCTCTCTACTGAATATGCCCACTGACCCTTAAAGGTGTTACATGTAGCATTTTAGCATCAATAAGTCATTACCACACTCATCTTGAAATGTTGGTGTAATTACCATAAAGAAACGACACCATCAAAGTCAAATTTTCATCAGTTGCTTTACGGCACAAAACAGGAGCTTTCAGAGTGTCTTGCAATGACAGACAGTGGAAGGAGTGAAAGGCCGATGGAAAAATCACTTCCAACATATGAAAACAAACACATGGAGCAAAATGCTCTTTGTGACAGGAACCGATGGGGTTTATGGGAAATGTGGTCTTAATTCTGAGAAATCTTATACAATATATATTGATGTTTAAAAATGGTACACATTGCATTGTTACAATTTAGGAAACTAGGTCCTTTGCACACCTATATCAGGAGACAGGTGCGTAGGAGAGGATTTGAAGGCCTACAGAACATGTGGGAGTCTCTTTGCATGTATCTTACATTTTACAAATTATATAAGCTTTATTGAGACCCTTTAGTGGAATAATTGGGTTTTTGTTTAGTCCCCCAGTCATGAAGGCTGTTGTAAGGACTCTTTCTGATGCGAGGTCCCATTCTCTGGCAATGAGGCTAACTGAGGCTGTTGCAACTGTTGAGCGCATTCATGGGTGTTTTTTAAAGCTATATGACAAACAATTCAATGTATAAATAATGTGTAAGTACATTTTGAGAAAACAACCTAAGTATATTTTTATGTCATGCAGTCACATTCTCCAAACAAGCAAATTAGAGAGCCATAAATATATACATGGGAATCTTGTGGTTATTTGAGTTTAATATAACCTCTCATCTTTACATGTATGGGCATTTCTTTTTTTTCTTTTTTTTTAATCTCTAGGCTAGTTACTTTTTAAACAGTCAGTAGCACCAAGTGATTTAGAAAGGAAGAAGCACTTCTTCCTTTGCTATTTTACCTTTTTTCCTCAGGTAATACACAGAGAACATAAAGAGTGAAGAGAGAAAAGAGAGAGAGAGAGGGAGAGAGAGAGAGTGTCAGTGTAGCATTCTTTTACTGTTCTTACAGTTGTTATTGCTTTTATTTACTGTCATTTTATTACCACTGTACCTTCTTGTTGATGTTATGCTGGTCTGTAAAGCACTTTGTAAATTGTTTTTAGAAAAGTGCTATATATGTAAAGTTATTATTAGTTATTATTATTATTATGAACAGTAGGGCTTCTTTCCCATCCAGTCAAGGTTTCCATGGAAAGCAAATTCCATTCATGAACACCCAGTGTTACAGCCTTGTAGTCTATGTTGTATCTCACTGTTGTACTAATTCTGATCGTACTTGACCCTCAATAAGCGAACATTTCAGGAATTAACAAAAGAAGACTGAATTACACACCATCTTTTGAATGGGTTTCATGAGTCAACAACTCAACTCAATAGAGGAATTTGTAAAGTTGGAGGAAGAAATGGAATAACACCACAACTGGAGTTACCAAACTTGTCATGTTACATGTTGTCTTATTTATATTTGTGTATCAGTTCCACATATCTTTGCTCCTGTAATATCTTCTGGATCTCCACTGACTCAATTGACCATCAGCATCTAGACACTCATATTTCTCACTTAGTCAATGAGGCCAAATGGGAGGACAGGTACTTGTTATATGGTAGCATTTGTCGTTGTTAAGGAAGGGGAACCTCCTTTACTAGATTAACCACACACACACTCACACACACACACACACACACACACTCCGCATGCACACGCTGACCCCATTCATCAAGGTCCTAATAACAACCCAACCAGACTGCGGTCGATAGTATTGACCGGCCTTTGAGGAGCCGCAGGTTACAGTGATTCTGAGCTCTTTATTGTCTTTGTGTCCAAAAATCCTCAGCTGAGGAGAAAGAGGGCCTGGCTATAACAATATGACGAAGATGCTTTCCAATATAGATGCACGTTAATTGTATGGACAAGTGCCCAGACAAACCGGACCATCTCTTGATGCTGCAAAATAATTGCTAGATTATCATGAAATATGTTCTGTTGTGCCGAACAGCAGAACAAATGGCGGAACCATCCATTGACAAATATCCAATATACAAACTGAACATTCCAGGAAACAACACAATAATTGGTTGCTTATGACAGACTAAATTGACTCAGAGTAATGAATGGATGAGGCATAAGTCCATAACAAGATGAGTATTGAACAGTGAAGAGGTTTGTCTCATCTAGCTGTCTTTCCATTCAGCCCTAATAGACCAGCAGCCATTGACCCTCTATAGCCGCAATGTAGTCCAATTTCATTAAAACAGGGCGACAATAAACACGTCAACTCCCCATGAATGATGAAGTCCCCGTCTGGGCCAGTCAGTAACAAATATGTCACCTTCTTTTGAGCTGTAATTGCAGTTCCCACTTGGGCCAATCAGTGTAATTATGCTGGAAAGCAGCGGTGAGATGCATCATTTCCCCGAGTTCTGTCAAAACAGGTCCAGTGATGTCTAAGATATTGAGCTTAACACATGGATGAGCAAGCAAATGATGCAGTGCCCCACACCCGATGCCCCACTCTCCACCCCCACAATCCCCAGAAGATCAGTGCCATTTTGAAAATGTAAGAACGCAATGGGGAGATGCATCATTCCCACGTGTTTCGGCAAATTCTAACAAGTAAAAAAACGTTGTAGCGCCCCCCTTAGGCCAATCAGCGCAATTTAAAAAATGTTCCCCTCAGTTTTGAGATATTGTATCCGCAATCCCTCCCCTGATTTCATTGTGGGGGACAAAAACCTGTAAAGTGGGCAGTGTTCTCTCCTACATATTTTAACCACAAGGACACTTCAATTTTCTATACCTCTCTTGAGAGTGGGCGCCTGAGCACCTGAGATCATCATTTCCTTCACATCGTGTCTGTTCCTTATTGAGCAGTATCTGATTAATAAAAGAGTGTAAAAGTTGCATTATTGTGAAAATTCAACTTTAACACACACCTGAGCTGCAAATTTTCACACGACTCCCGCAATCCTCTTCTCCTTATGAGATGAAATTCACGACTTCTGGGTTTTCCGTCTATTCGTTTGCATGGGTTGCTGTGCTACAGTGATGCTGATACATTCAGTACAGCTAAATTGTAAGACACATACTTTTGATTATAAAGCGCTCTTCCCCGTAGAAGAGATGAAGGCACTGCGATCACATTCAAATAAACCGATCATTAATTAGGTCTGTGCATCATTGCCACGAATGCGTCATGGGACCGTACGGCAAAGGACGAGCGCATGGCAGTGGCAGAGTCTATCAGGATCCATTCCTAAGCCAGCAGAGGTCCAAGTGGTTTCCAGAGGAGAGGTTTTAATTACCGTTTCATCTCTCTGCGCACTGTAGCTTCATCACTAATCCACACACATAACTAAAGGAGTCCTGAGTGCACTCTCAACAGGGAAGTGTCATTTGCAGGACTGTAAACACAGATGCGCGTCTTAACCTTGTTCCAACGTGTGCGCCACAGATGAGTATACGACCACACATTTAGGCACTAAAGATGTTAGGGATGTGTCACAGCACCTTTCACTGATGTTCCACTGTACAAGCTAAAGGCAGAATCTCATTTATTCTGCCATAAGCATGCAGCTCCGAGATGTGTGTATATTACAGTCCGGTGCATATGGCCAGCGATGGCTAGGGGCTCAGTCTGTGCCTGGGGCTATGATTAATGCACACGGACTAGAGGTTGGACCAGCGCAGGGGTCCCTTCCTACTCTGGCGTCCCGAGGGAGGTAACCCAGTTCTGCTGGGGACAGGAGAGCGAGAGAGAGAGAGAGAGAGAGAGAGAGAGAGAGAGAGAGAGAGAGTTTCTGTGAACTTCCTGGCCATCTGAAAAACTCCAGGTTTCTTTCAACCTCCCTTGTAGATGCAAATCCTGGGACACAAACACAAACAGATGACACACATACACGCACACGCACACACACACACACACACACACACACACACACACCACATGCATTTATGGACTCTGAAGACAGGCTTTGACTCATCCAGGTCCCTAGTTGTGTTAGCTGATGTCAAAGGACTGGGAGGAACAACCTCTGAGCCGATGTCTGACCAACACCGACAGCAGTGTGTGTGTGTGTGTGTGTGTGTGTGTGTGTGTGTGTGTGTGTGTGTGTTTTTCCTCCCCTGACAGTAGAGAGGAGAAATCAGAGCTTCTCCCCAGAGCCACAGTGGGATAAGGATCAGATAGCGACAGCTATGGCAGGCTAACTAGCAGGACTGGGAGGTAACAAGTTACATGGAACGGGATCACAGCAGCCTACATACAAAAATGCTGGTTACTACATATTTGAAGAACTAATAAGCATTTGAAATTATGATATTATAACAGTTTTTGTGAAGCTTGTAATTATGGCCTAGCACGGTTGTAGATGGTGATGATATTGTGATTTAAATTGTAGTTATGAATTGGGGATAACAGCATATTCCATGGCTTTTGGAGAAAAGATGTCCCATAAATCACTGAAGGTAATCAGATTACATTATTGATTTGGAATAATCCAATAGTTTACATTGCTGATTACTGTTTGTATTGGGGAAATGGATAAAATTTAAAGGGCTATATTTTGAAAGTAACCTCCCCAGACTTGGACATAGGGGACAGGACAGCTATAGATCACAAGTTGCGTGCCTCAGAGGAGATTCTAACCTATTTATACTGACCTTATTTAGTGTGGAATGCTAATAGACTCCGGAAGGTGTTAATACAATATTTGTGAATAAACAGGATGAGTGTGTGTATGTGTGTGTGTGTGTGTGTGTGTTGGGGGGGAGACCCCGTTGGGTCTTAGTGTTACCGTAGTTAGCGACGCACAAACAGGTCAGGACTGGTCTACTGCTGAACCAGCCGTATAATGTTCATTTTCATTCCTCGAACGTTAATTGCTTTATGAGGAGCTTTTCCATCAAACTTTTAAAGTGTCTACTAAAAGTGGAATAGTGGCCAGTTCCAGACACCAGATAATAATTTTCTGTCTTTTGGTGTGATTTTTTTCCAATAAATTCCCTAACAAAAGGGAAATTGCGTGAAATCATATATTTGAGAAGCTAAATAAAAGACAATCAGTTATGGACTTAGACACAAACAAGAAGGGCAAAGCCTCCGATTGCATTTTGGGCGATGGTGTCTTTGTGTTGAGGATCGTTAATGGTAATTAATCTGTGAACAGTGTTTCTAGAGATCTAGTGGTGGCGATATTGGATGATAAATGGAAAAATAAGAGACTTGAGTGCTTAGTCTACAATTCCTACAGCTATCTGTAATATTGTGAAAGTACAAGAAGGGTTAATATCGAAGCTGACATGAACTGTCCAGAATTGGATAAGCCTTTTGCATCTCAAAATGATGGGCGCTATCATCTATTTACAGGGACTGGAAGATAAAGAATTACAAGTTAACGTAAAAGTGCCATTCGACTCAGATTCATTAACGATTGATTTAACGTTCAGTGAAAACAGTACAAGTTGAATTATAGTCATTAGTGATTGGGAAAACGCTTTCCAGACTTAGCCACACTGATGTTTAAAGCGACTCACTCCTTACTCCTCCCTGAAGGGCCAGACATGATGATTGATGAGTATTTTTAATTACATACATAGCTGCAGTGTTAGTGTTCAGTGCAATTTCCAAGGCAACACTTTGATTATGGTAGACATTTCTAGGAGAGAGAAAAGAGCTTCATGTGGTAATAGCTTGAATCTCTGATGGAGATAGGACGGATCCTTTGAGAGGCAAAGCAGAACCCTTACCTTTCCTTACTGCACCTACAGTAATTGCATAATCAAACGTCTCATGCAGGGATAGATTTCTATAGGGAGCAGAGGCAAAAGGCTGACTTAAACCATCTGAAACACAGTTCAGGTCTACAGAGGCTGTGGAAGTGTAGATGCTGCCTGTAGATTGAAATGCACATTCAATTAGCATATATTTGTATTAGATTGTGAGTAGACAGGCATACGTTTACTTTTTCATTTTAAAGGCAGAGTCCCCAAATGAAAACTTTCAGCTGTTATTTATTACAAAGAAGAGAGGCAAGAAAATGGGTAAATGGGAGATACAACAACAATCCTGGCAATCTTGAATACAGGTATGAGCTACACGCAACTAAAAATCTGCCTAGGAATAATACAGGTTCAGCAAGGATATAGTCTATAAAAAGAGTAATGTCAATATGACAGCAGAACTATTAAGTTTCCTTAACAACAATGCAGAAAACTTGGCAACTATAGAGCCAGCATTGGCACCAGAGTTCTTTTCTGTAGGACAAATATAGCTGTTTTCATTCATACGTCAAAGTAGTAGAACAGAGAGAAAGCATAACACACATCGATTAAATTAGCAAATTTAGAGTGCCAGCCTCATTTCTTCTTCGTTTACAGCCAAATTTCACTAAACCTTGTATCCTGAGGCTTGGTTCAGTTCTCTACCTGAACTGAACATCTGTACCTTCAAAGGCATATCTTATTAAGTACAGTACAAATACAAGCGAATTTTCAAGGTTGAATATGAAACACTTGTGGAGAAAGCAGTCTAGTGGGACTATTACACTACAAGGAGATGGTAGAGTGGAGAGACCATTCTTTTACAGCACATACAGCGCAGACACACACACACACACACACACACACAAATTCACAGATATGTCCGCTAATTTAAAACTGGCAGGATTTAATTAAGATTAAAGGTGCTATGTGTAGTGTTTTTAAACATCAATATATCATGGTCAAATTAATTTTGATACCTTGGTATAATTACCAAAAACAAATGAGACCATGGTCAAGACGATTGGCGCACTGTATCTCATGGCAGTGGCATTGTTAGTGCTAGTGTTTCTCAAAATTGGAACCACATTGCCCATAAACCTTCTTGGTGATGGTCTTGTTTGTTGATGTTATTATTACTTGTGTCTCAACATTAATGTGGTCATGATTTATTGAAGTTAAAATGCTGCATATAGCACCTAAAGGATGAAATCCTATAACATTTATCAATCCTTACTCCACAAAACTGATTGTGTCTCATCACGGAAAGAAGTACTGTATACTGTCCATCCATGACTTTCCAAGTGTGCTTTCCACTGGCTAGGCCTTGTGCTCACAGTTCCTGCCCATAGCCAGAAAAGTGGGGCTTCTTTCCCAAACCAAGCTCCACCAATCTGCCTTACTCACCATACCATGCTGCTCCTTCACAGCTTAGTGCTTGCTGTTCCTGATGAGCCATTCCCGGGCAGAAGAGTATAACTTCCTTACTGACTTACACAGTCTACCAGTGCTGTAGATTTATCCCAGTGAATAATGCAATATAGACAGTGTCGCTGTATCTACATGTCAAAGCAACCCCACTCTTATGTCAGCGTAGATCTGGGTCACTACCCCCAAGTGTTTCCTAGTGCCTTTCATTAAACATTAAGTGTGTCTAAGTATATTTCTATGTCTCTGCCTCTTGAAACCACAGATGAGTTCCACTTGGAGGGGAAATGAGATACTAGCACGTTGATATATCCGCTTCCCTATGCTGTTGTAACAGGGTCTTACAGGGTTTTTTTTTTACTCTTTTTGATTGTTTGAGCAGTTTCTGGGCAGATTGAAGTATGGGCATGGGATTCATGCTGGTACAGATACTGTTGGCCTCGTACCCCGCTGATTGTATCCAACTGCTTGCATGCTGCAACACTCTGGTCAATTGTTCACCATTAACAAACTGACATGATATCGACAGTGAAAAGAATTCTGAATTCTATTTACTATCAACTGCACTCTCAACAAACATGCCACAATGCTAAGAACACACTAAAAGAAAGACACAGACAACAGATAAAGAAATGGATAAAGACTTGTATCTCACCGAGGTTACATATTGTATGTCCCGGCACAGTTTTGTCTCCCGGGGGAAGTCGGCCAGATCCAGGAAGCTGTCCACCACCACCTGGCCGATCAAATCGTGACGCGAGAACCGGTCAAAGTCGTAGACGCTGAAGTGCAGCTTGCGGCTGGGCAGCTCGGCGTACGCCACGGGAAAGAGAAACACCTCATCGAACACTGGGTTGAGTGTCTTGCGGTGCACCTTGGTCTGGTGCTTGGTCTTGCGGTCGGGCAGCAGGTAGATCTTGACGTAAGGATCAGAGGTCCCTGAGAAGTCCTTGGCGGGAAGGTCCTGGGCCTTGTGGATCTTCACGATCAGCTGCTCCAGGTCGCAGTCGAACTTCAGGATGAAGTGAAGACGCCCGCAGCTGTCAGCCCGGCGCCCGTCCTCCGCATCCACCGAGCGCTGCTTGTAGAGCTCTGGTTTGATCCGGCCCAGACCGGACAGGGACTCCTGGCGCTGGAACTGAGCAGGGTTGAAGTCCGGATTGGACAGGTTCATCTGACGACGGATGGAGTTGTGACTGTAACAAAGACATGTACGGGTCATTATTAGAAAATGCAGCGAATGTTTTGTATTTCATGTGAAATCTATTCCATAAGCCTAATGTTTATTCATTTCTCTACACATGTATCCCTTTTCATTATTGCAGGGTGCTGGAGCCTATCCTAGCAAACATTGGGGGGAAGGTAAGAAAAACCCTGGGCAGGTCACCAACATTCATACATATAGACAATTTAAGGCTATGTTCACGTTGCAGCTGAGAGTGGCCCAATTCTATTTTTTCTCTCCCTATGTGACATAGATCTGATGTGACATAGATCTGATCACTGCGTTGCCAAAGAGGCTGGACATCGTGCAATAACCCACCCCTGTCACAAGCCAATGTAATCCAACTCCTGCACACTTTGTGACAGAGATTGGTCACCTCAGTCTTGTGGTTTGCCGCAAGAGCATTGTGGACAGGCACTGGCACAAGTATTGGACAATCTAAAGTTCTTGAAGAACTGTGTCTCCCGCACATCTCAGATCCTCTGCTGCTGGCTCCCTTCCCACAACCACAGGTCTCTCTGCACAGAAGTGGTAGTGACAGCTCTGCAGAAAGCAAAGTCCAAGCCTTTGGCCCTTTTTTTGCCGCTGCAGCAAATCTTCCCTAGCAGGAGCATGAACTGTAATTTTGGTGGCTGTTCAGACATTATTTCTTTTGTTGTTCATTTGCGCATGTGGGTCATTTTAGGATGGAGGTCCGTCCAAACTGATATCAGATGTGGGTCACTTTCAAAAATGTTTGTGAACAGTCAGAAAATAAGATCTGAGCAAAAAATCCAGCAGAAAGGGCCCACAGTGTGTATGTAGCCTTAGAGTCTCCAATCCACCTGACTTGCAAGGCTTTGAACTGCAGGAAGAAACCCAGGAGAACAAGCAAACTGCACACATAAAGGAATTGAGCCTGGGTCCTTCTTGCTGTGAGGTGAGTGCTAACCACGGAGGCAGCTAAATTGACAGAAGAATTATGATATGCCTCTTTTAATGCTGGTATCAGTATGTAGGCGTGTGTGCATGTGTACATCTCTTCTTCTGTTTGTGTGTTGTCTGTCTGTACCAGAGGAATACTGACCATCAATTTTGTGATATCTCTCTGAACTCTGTCTCTAGGTAGGTTGGTTCTTCTCTCCCTTGTGTGTCTGTGTGTGTCCACCTGTGTGTAACATTTGTCAAACACCAAAAGTTGGCCAAAAAGCTTCAGGGAGTGATGTGTACTGACCGTACAGACGAGGTGGGCTCAGTAATCTGTCTCTGGACCCTGTCTCTGGCTAGAGTGTGGACCTGGTTTTTCTCCACCTTGGTCTGGGTCTCCAGCGGGATGTCAGGCGACGTGTGGCTGATCTTCATGGCCGACTCCGGGACAGTGACGGCGGATGGGGGCACCGTGGGCTCCTTAACACAGCCATCCTCGCTGTACTCCCTCTCCTCCCCGTCCACCTGCGCAGCAGATGCTTACAGTTGACAGGATGTTTACAGTTTTGATAAACTTAACACTGTTGCTTTGCTAAATTAGCCTGCTGGCTAGTTAGCTAGCTAACAGTTGGAG
>NW_027282296.1:0-93395 GCF_046629955.1 Centroberyx affinis
TTCATTTCCTTTGTTACGGCTACAAGGAATAGTTCAAGGGCTTTACCGTTGTTGGTGCCAAGCCAGAAATCAAAGCAAAGCAACGTCATTATCCACCTTTTACAGTTTTAATTGAAAGTAGATCTCTCCAGTAGAGAAAATGGAAAAATGGATTTTATCTAATGACCCCAAATGGTCGCAGTCTGAAGCCCTGTTTGAACTGGATTATTACGCACTGTGGTTGCATTTACTGCCCATTTACATGGGATAAAGGATCTTTGTAACTTGCCTCAACTTAAAACCAGTAGTCTGGATGGAATATGTTAAAATCTACACTCTACACTGCCAATATGCACATGTTGGTCAGTCAAACAAGCATTTTTTTAACATTAGCAACAAGTATTTTCCTGACCGAAACAGATGCTCTATTGTATGACACTAGATTTTAGATTACGCTGTCTCTGCCTGTTTATCAAATGCAGGCATACGAGGGATAAGTCACATCAAGTTGTGAAATTTTTAAACACCAAGAGAATTTATTTTATTTCTCCTTTGTACGCGTCTCAGTGATGCAATGCTCTTGGTTGGTGCGTTTGCACAGAGGTCAGAAGTCTCCAGTGCCACAGCATCCATTAGGATATTTGAGCTAGGGACGTATGTATTATGACAGTCTGTTGGCTGCCACAAACATAACCCGTTATTACATTATGGAGATGTCAAGTCAAACTGGATTTCTATTATCAGAGCTTAAGCCCTATTCGCACTGGACTAGTATAATGTGGGGATCTCATATAATTAATAAATAACCCCCTAACCAGTGTGTTTGCTCCAGACTGTGCTTTTTTACTGTTTGGATTTAAAATTATGGACATGGCAGATTCACACTGGATTAAAATTACAGATAGTAATCCTATTCAAATAGGGCTCAAGTAATAGGTCAGATTGGTACCTGGTAACGGTGGATGCTGCAAGTTTAACACCTGGAATCTGTGTTGGGAAACCGTCATCGGTGCATCTCAACTAGAGCTGCAACGAGCTACAACTGCATCGATTAATCGGTTTGAGTAATTTTTTTTTAAGAAAAATAAGTAAAAATTCTCTGATTCCAGCTTCTTAAATGTGAATATTTTCTGGTTTCTTTACTCCTCTATGACAGTAAACTGAATATCTTTGGGTTGTGGACAAAACAAGACATTTGAGGACGTCATCTTGGGCTTTGGGAAACACTGATCCACATTTTTCACCATTTTCTGACATTTTATAGACCAAACAACTAATCGATTAATCGAGAAAATGATTGACAGATTAATCGACAATGAAAATAATCGTTGCAGCCCTAATCTCAACGCAGTGTTTTGAGTGATTTCCAGAATGTAGTGCCTGTCGAGTTCAGAGGCTGTGGTGCTCAGCATTCAGTTATTCAGGCACCTTTTCTGCCTTTACCCTAAGAAGCTGTCTATGCTAGACACGTGGAAATGGATACTCATGAATTCAAGTGCCGTGCCTCGAATAGGGAGGGGAATGGCCTGAGGGTCTAATCATTCTATTGAGATTGAAAACCTGTTTTTGTCATAGTGGTATTAGGGGTTCTTGGATCTTGTTTTGCTCGGGATCCTGTTTTCTTATTATAGTCCTCTGGCACCCCTTTTCTCTAATGATCCTCCCTCCAAACCCCCACAAATCCTCGCCATAACCACATCTGATGGAGAATCTATTGTGGAGGAGGGATGGATCAGAGCATAGGCACTTACAGAAGGCTGGAGAATCTTTGGCTGGTGGCCTCAGTTCTCATTAAATGTTTTGGATGGAGTCAAATGGCTGTCGTTTGATTTCATGCTTTTTTTTTTTTTTGTAAGGCTACCATCTGTTAATGGCTCAATCTCCAAATCTGCGAGAGCGAGAGAAAAGTGGGTGTGACAACATGTCTGGTTAGATCTGCCTCTCAGTTCCTCTTATCCCAAGCTGAGCCAGCATGTTTTCTGCTGCCAAGTCACTGAAAGTGCATGCACAGTTTGAAGCTGCTCATTCCAGAAAACCACACTTTACTATGTTTGATGTTTTAAGACTTCATCCCGCCACCCCCACCTTCCTGGGATAGGGATTGATGTCGATAGTCATTTTGACTTTTTTATTCTGATATGGACCCATCTCTGTTTCTACCCTGGTTTTACATTGTAGTCCTGGGGTCTCTAAACTTTTTGGGCTAGCGTACTCCAGTTAAGAATTTTTATCTCCACCTAAGTTCCCCCTCGACTGACTTGATATTAAGTTGAATGGTGGCACATGCCTGACATTCCTAATATTATGCATATCCACATCTTAACTGTTTTTGTTTTTTTTAGATTATTTATTTATTCATTGATTGATTAATGCTCATCTTCTAGCCAGTGGTTAATAAATGGGCTCTGATATGAGGACCTAAATTGTATATCATGGGACCAGTTGACTGCCTCATGACCCGAATAGCTCTTCTTCTTCCTCCCGCATTTGTCCATCAATAGTGTTATTCCGAAAACCCATGTGAATTTGGAATGATTGTTTAGTATTGATTAGAGCTGCAACGATTAATCGATTAGTTGTCAGCTATTAAATTAATCGCCAACTATTTTGATAATCGATTAATTGGTTTGAGTAATTTTTTAAGAAAAATAAGTCAAAATTCTCTGATTCCAGCTTCTTAAATGTGAATATTTTCTGGTTTCTTTCCTCCTCTATGACAGTAAACTGAATATCTTTGGGTTGTGGACAAAACAAGACATTTGAGGACGTCATCTTGGGCTTTGGGAAACACTGATCCACATTTTTCACCATTTTCTGACATTTTATAGACCAAACAACTAATCGATTAATGGAGAAAATAATCAACAGATTAATCGACAATGAAAATAATCGTTAGTTGCAGCCCTAATATTGATGGCATCCAGTGGATACTCTGTTTTAACTAGTAAGCAGACTCAATTCATATTCACCACCTCCTGTGCTCACAGGTTAAACAAGATAGATGTTTCAGTAATAGTATATAGTTTTGTGAGCCAATGTTAGACAAGACAGTCTGTAACTTGTTGGACTTATAATTTTTTTATATTGCTATAATTAGAAATTATACATCACTCTACCTTGATACCATTTACAATTTCTATAAGAAATCTTGGGTACACGCATGTCCTCACATGTACCTTTTGGGCTACGCATATCTCCATTTTAGAAACTCTGGTGTAGCCTAATGCCTGTATTTAAGATGCCAGTGAACAGTCCATTTTATAACAGTGTCTGTATTGGCATGAAATTTACCATTGGCATTTAACAAGGGATTTACTCTCACCAGGTGTTCTTTTACATTGTAAATCACTGCAGAGTAATGCAAGCTGTTTTTGCTTGAGTTGGAATAACCATCAAAGGTATGAATGTTGTCTTTTGAAAAGCAGTGATACAGGCCAGGTTTTTTGAAGATGGGTGAGGCTGTTAAGAATTTAGTAATTTTACTCTCCCACATTGGCCTGTTTAGGTGGGACTGACTACCTATGCAGTTTTCAATTTAAAACAGTTTTCATGTTCGATTCAGTGAATATCTCAACGGCAGCATGTTGACTTTTGGCATAGGAAAGCACACATTTATGTTGCCTTTATGCCAAGGCAACTTGGTTAATATTACGGTGCTATAAAGTGAGTGTTGCTCAACTCTAATGTTAGACAATGCATTTCTCTGCGAAGGTGTCATGGGAATGTTTGATGGGACCTGGAATAATTTAAATGGCCATTCTTAGCGATCTTTGTCAAATTCAGACAATTTGAGCCTTTGAGCCTCACCCTCGTTTTATCTTCTTTATTAACCAGCATTTGATTTGGTACAATGTCTGTCCATTAATTATTTTGATGTATAGCCGCACATTGCAGTTGGTCTCTGAACTTGGGACTGTCTGTAATTAGCAGCAAAGTGACATAATCCTTGATTTATAGTCAATATAGGGCTATAATTGGTGTACACGTAGCTGCTCTTGACACATGTTCTTTCTAATTGAATAGGCTAACGGCAGGGATCATTTTCTTCTGGGAGCAAGCAAGGGCAATTAGATAGTCATGTCATTAGTATGGCGGCCCAAAGTCTCTGGTCAGTGATGGACTGAGGAGTATTCTGAATTGTTGGTACTTGATTTTCATTAGCACTGACCACAGAGCGTTTTTGTTGTATTTAAGACAAAGGATAACGTTGGGGATTTGTGCACAATAGATCACCCGTATTGTAATACCATTGTGTGTCCTGTGCTCCAATATCATTGTGCTCACATGTCAGTTTGTGATATGTCATTATATCTTGCTTGACTAGGAACCCGAGCAGTATTGTTTTGGCTAGTTATCATGAGTGGGTAGCAGAATTTCTGCTGGTAGGAGAGATTATTACACAGAATATCAGGCAATCTGGGATGTGCTTGCAAATTAATGTTATTATTGTCATTCTTATTTTCTTCCTTGAGAAATCTGAACAAACTGGTGCTAATTGGAATCAATTTTCTTGCCAGCTTGCTTTTGTGTTTGATTAATTAGTTTCAGTGAATATTCCCCAATTATTTGTGTAGGAGCTCTATTTGCCAGGGGTGTGTACCAGGGTTAATCTTCCATCTATATTCCACTGGTATTCTGATAACTGATCAGTCAGCTCAACGAGGTGTGGAAAACTGGGAGGGCATCTGTCTGTACAGACTAGGGTTGCAAAGGGGTGGAAAATTTCCGGTAAATTTCCGGAAAGTTTCCGGTAAATTTCCATGGGAAGTTAAGCTGGGGAATTTTGGAAATATTCCAAATTGGAAACTTTCCGTGGGAATTATGGGAATTTATGGGAATTTATGGGAATTAATGGGAATTTATGGGAATTTATGGGAATTAACTGGGAATTGAGGGTAATTTAATGGAAAGGTATCATATCCAAGCATAAATATTTGTTTTGTTATAAGCAGACATCCATCCAAAATAATACAATTAAAACAGATTTATTTGTAAGTAGAACTTTATCAAGTGTTAAATATTTTATTGAACAAGCAATTCTTTCATTGAAGAACAAAAACATGAATGTTGAGTTAAATATTACTCATCCCCCCGACCCAACCCATTCAAAAATTAACAAAAATGCACAGGAATGCACAGTGCATGTAGGGGGCGTGGTCTCAATAGCCCTGCAGTAAGCAGTGTGCTATGTGCATGTGATTGAGGAATAGCATAGATATTCAACTGTTCTTGCATGATATCTGGTTGTTTTAGTCAGGATTATGCTAAAATATATTTTCCCCAACTATATTTAAGTTCCCTATTAAGAGCATACCTTCAATTTAGTAAATTCCTGGTTTATTCCCGTTTATTCCCATAAATTCCCGTTAATTCCCATAAATTCCCCTTAATTCCCATAGAAAGTTTCCAACTTTGAAAATTCCCGGAATTTTGCAACCCTAGTACAGACGCTTGCCTCACACCCCCACTCTCTGTGTGCGAGACCCTGTTCACATGATCAGTTTGGAAACGGTTATATGGAACGTTCTCTAGAGCGGTTATGTTATGGGTCCAAATTATATTTTTATAACCGTGTTAGCAGTAGGATTCCAATTCCTCAAGTATCCCATCATGCACACTTAATAACCAGGAAGACAATGTAAATAAATAAAACATGGCACTGTTATGCAGATGTTTACACATGCATTGGCTCATAATGTTATTGAGAATGGGCCATCATCGTAGCCTGTATGCGTGCAATTATGGGCAATCCAAGCAACAGCAATAATCATAACATTAGTCTGTGTAAATAACAATATTTTACAGATCTCTCAAAATGGAAAAATTTGCTTTACTGCTCCTTTCTCTTATGTTTCAAGCTGTACAAAGGCAGTTGTGCGGTAGCCTGCTCAGGCGCAAAAGGCAGCAGGGACGGCATCATCTATATGCCGCACAGCAAGAAGCAATCACTGCATTATACGCCACTGTGCCTGACATTTTGTCGACAGAGTCCAACTGGGGATACCCAAATTGTGGAGGAGCCGTAGATGGGACACGCATCCCTAATTTATGTCCTCCTGGAGATGCATCTGATTATTACAATCATAAGGTCATAATAATTTATTGGAATGGGCCTGTAAATGCAGCTATTCAACCAAAAGGCTAGCTTGAGTAGGCTATTGTATTTTCTTTCATGCCATTGCGGGTACTATCCTGTTGTTATGCTGGCAATGGTGGACCACAGATATTGCTTCGCCAACATTATCATTGGGTGGCCAGGGAAGCTGCATGATGCCCGCGTCCTTCGTAACTCACAGCTCACAGAACCAGGGAATTGACAACACAATAGAAAACATCCCCACCATTATAGCTGCCTGTTGTGTATCTCCATAGTGTTTGTGAGGGGAGGAGGGAGATGTTTGATCCCGAATGGGAAGTGGAGCAAGAGGCATTTTCTGAATAGCCAGTCCCCTTTTTAATTTTGATTTTGTATTAATAAATTATTTTCCAATGAAATTATGCTCTTTAATGGGTCATCTCATATCTCTCTCTAGAAAATTCTTTGTGGCCGTGGGAAATTCTGTTGAAGCTACACTAAACGATTTTCCGACCACTAGAGGGTGACAGAAACCTCAACACATTTTGTAAACACGTACAGCAAAACTACTGGCCAACGGAAGCCCTTAAGGACAAACCATGCATAAAGGCTAATGGCTAAAATAAATGTACCTATGGAGAAATGTCACCGGTTACCAGTCTCGCTTTGCCAGATTTTTCTCGCTGAATGCTACATGTCCCACAATGGCAAGTGAAGAGGTAGGTAGGAAGTTTACTAATGAACAAGTTTATTCACTCGCTTCATGGATTCCGCCATTCCCAGTATTTTTTCTGGGATGGGAGGGGGTGAGCGCCGCTTTCAAACAGCGAGGGAGGAGACAAGCTAGTTTTTAAAAAAGCTTGAAAAGCTACTGAATGGGTCGGGAGGAGCTACGACTCGGGCGGAAGTTGACAACAAGCTTTAGAAAAGAGGTGAAAACAACACAGCTGGCCCATGTGCCAATTTGTTTATATGATTACGTCTCATGGAAATCTCCACGTAGCACACGTTAGTTTCAGGATTGGTTACAGGGTCTGAAATCACTTATTGCAGGTTTAAGCATTATTTTCATGAGGGGTGCCCCAGGGCTTCATATTGGGCCCAATCTTGTTTTCAATATGCTGCCTCTCAGCCACATAATTAGAAAACACAATGTCTCATTCCATTGTTATGTGGGCAACACACAGTTATATCTACCTGTAACACCAATGATACCAGCAGTCTTGATTCTCTGATTTAGGTTTAAATTTCCATGAGCAAGTCAAAAAAGTTGTCCAATCATGCTTCTTTCAGTTAAGGAATATTTATAACATTCGGTAGTTTTTGTCCTTGTGTTTCTTCTCACTTGGACTCCTGTAACTCACTGTATTCTGGTCTAAATTGTAAATCCCTAGCTTGTCTACAAATCGTGCGGAATGCAGCATCCAGATTGTTGACTAGAAACAGTAAAAAACCATATTAACCCCATCTTGGCCTCTCTCCGCTGGCTTCCTGTGGAACTTAGAATTGATTTTAAAATACTACTGCTTACTTTTAAAGCTGTCAATGGTTTGGTCCCAATTTACATGCTGCTAACCGCCCTTGAGGATAAAAGCAGCTCTAGGTCTGCAGGCAAAGCTTCATTATCTGTTCCAAAGTGTAGACTCAAGACTAAAGGAGCTAGAGCATTTGCAGTCAGGGCCCCAAATCTTTGGAACAACTTGTCTGAGGACATCAGAATGGATGATTCTGCAGCTGGTTTTAAATATAAACCTAAAACTCATCTTTTCAAACTTTCTTTATGCTAATTTCATCACTGTTCCTTGTCTGTGGTGTTTGTATCTTTCACTGACTTGACTGTTTTTTTTCCCATGGTGCAGCTGGGTCAGGTAGTCTGTCAGTCATCTGTCACTTTGTGAGATGGCCTCTAGAGGGCGTCTTTGACTGCGAGATGCAGTGTTTCCCATACATAGGCACAAAATCAAAAGTTGATCAGTGTATAGAAATGAATCTAAATCAATCCCTCATGCCCTGATATGCGCATCACGTCATGTTTGTCATTTGGAGATGTACAGACCAGCAGCATTGTACTCAATCCAACATACACTCCTGTTGTGAAAACAAAAGTGAAACTTAACATTCCACAATTTGCTCCAAACTCAAACACTAACACTGCTAGTAACGGGATTTGTAAACAGTAACTTGATAACACATCTTCTGCTGCCCTACAAACAGCAAACATCTGATTTACCAAATAACAGGTCTACAAAAACGCAAAAGAAGGCGAGTGGTCTTTAATTAAGCAGTTTAAGCAGTTGAGTCCACACGACATAGGCTAATATAAATAAGCCTATAGGCCTTTTTATAGAACATTTTAAATTGCAATTGCATTAAAAATTACATTGGCTATAATTAAGCCAATTTATAGTAGAAAATTTAAATAATGAAACATTTAGATCAGGTAGGACACAGGTCTAGGCAAACAGAGCTTCACCGGTAATCTTGTGGAGGACCAGGTTGCTGTGGAGAGGCAATAAGATGGCACAGATTTGTAAACAGACAGACAGACTGTCACCGTGTGCACGCTGCATCTCCATCTAGAACAACACTGCCTTTTGCTCAGATATTAGCTTTGTTATGGGCTGCAGTATACTGTTAATGAGCTCCTCTTCCTTTGTTTTTTGGTGGATTTATTTTTCACAGATGATGAGCTTTTTGCTGTCTGCACTGTTGCCTGATGCCACTGATTAGAGCAGCTCACTTCTGTTGATACATCTATGAACGCCTATTGTTAGAATCGCCTACTGAATAGCCTTAGTTATTATTTTCAGGGTTTCCAGTATGATAGTTAATTTACAAAGTAATAGCCCACCTCTCTGGTGCAAGGGTCTCCTCCTTTTCCTCCTTGTCTTCCTCCTCAAAGTTATCATACACCACAGGGGGGGCTGAGGTTGAGGGTTGAAAATGTGATCAGTTTCATCAAAGTTAGGGAAACATCCCTGTCATTTCCAGATCTGCTGTTATTGTCCTTGGCCTGGTGGTACCGCAGCTTGAGTTCTATTTTTTGCTGGCACTGTTTGCTGTTTTGCTTGTATCCAGCCTCCAGCATCGCTGTTGAAGTTTGTTTAAAAATTACACCATTGCATTTCATCGTGTTCAACTGTCTTTGGACTGACTCGTCTCCCCACAAATTAATTAAGCGGAATTTCCCATGTTTTCCATGCAGCAGACCTTGAATCAGCCATTTTTCCATAATGTTGATATTTTATTTGATATACTACAGGGTTTTTCAGTTGCCCGGTTGGGCAAGCGGATCAGAAGTCTACTTGCCTGAAGTCAATTTTAGCGGTTAGCGGTTATCAAATAACAACAAAGTTAATTGTCATGTTTAATCTTTATAAACAGAACAAGGACACAGAGTGTCATAGATGCAAAGCAACAAACATTCTTGCATATCGAAAATGGTATGACCCATCCCCTCTCCTTCTCCCCTTCTCCCCAGAGATGGACTCGTTAACTGTGAGTGAGTGAGTGAGCTTAACCGTGTGTGAGTGAATGAAAGTACAGACTAGCAGATGCTTCGCATCTAAAAACCTAGTGAAACTATACAAATCTTAATTACACCCGACGTGCTCTCTGCCCTGCTTACAGCCATCTTTGTACAATACGCTCAGCATCGAAATTGGCAACTGCTGGCCCCTCAATGCTAATGTATAGCAGTTTCCACAGCATTTCAACTGAAAGGTTGCTCCGCCAATCCGTTTTAATGTGCTTCATGGCACTGAAACCACGCTCACAGGCAGCGGTGGATAGTGGGAGCACGAGGATCAGCTCGACCACCATCAGCAGGTTGGGGAAGCTCTGCAGCCTTTCAGGGTCTGTTAAAAAGTCTGCCCATACCTTGCTTTGTTGGACCCGGGGCATCGCTTTGATCACCACTTTTGCGCTTGGCCACTCCTGGTGCCTTGCCTGACCCCTGTCACAGCCCACCCTATCCAGTATGTCAGCAAAGTGGTCTGTGATGACATGGAGATGGTCTAACCCTTTAATACCGAAGGCCCATTGCTCCGAAAATACACACTCTCCCTACAGTTAGAAAGATTCATGGCCTAGGTTAACTATAATTTAAACAAACATTCCAAATAATAATTATAATGAAATGAATCTACTCTGAGGCAAATTCATCTTTCTTTATCTGTCCATCATTTAAATCTTCCAACAAACAGAAGCACATGGCTAATTATTATGCAGAATGACGTCATCAGACCTTCCCGGGTGCAACGGAGGAAGCTGGCTGTCAGACCTCGCGGTCGGATATTTACTCTAACAATCCTTCTTCCCTGGTTGGAATTATGCAGCGTTCCATGCAGCAGTGATATTACGATGGTAGTGAGGCTTAATCCCCTAAGCAGAACAAGCTACTCACGTTTTCTTCATGGACGCACATGGTCTGATGTTTGGAGCAGTCGAGTGGTGTAGTTGGTAAGTTACCGGACGTCAGTTCCGACAGCCATATATATACACAGATGCTCCCAGTCAACCAAGGGAAAGAGGGTGTGAAACATTAGGAGGCAGGGCCGACTGATTGCAGACCATGAATCTTTCTAACTGCAGGGAGAGTGTGTATTTTCGGAGCAATGGGTCTTCGGAGCAATGGACGTTTGTTTTCGGGATAACGGCTGTCGGACAAATGGGACATTTTTCGGACTATTGGGGTTTCGGAATAATGGGCCGTCGGAACAATGAGAACAAGAACATAATTTATGATACAACGATGATCGAAAAAAATGAAACATTTTTTATTTTAGGTTTTTTTACTTTTATTTTTTTACCACTTGAGTTGCTAGATTGCCCGACGTGGCATTTTAATTGCCCCGGGCAATCGGGCAAGCCTTATTGTTGAACCATGTACTAGGCCTATAATTTTGATATTGGCTATAACTAACCGTTAAACCTTGCTGCGGTTGCTATGGAAACGCGAGTTGCGCAAGCCAGTAGGGCTGCACGATATATTGTTTTTTTATTGTCATTGCGATATGATTTTCCACGATAAACACATCGCAAAGGACTGTGATATCAAGTGTCAAAAATTTAGTGCACATCTACATTGTATATAATGGTAACACATTGTCATGAAGAAGTTATTACTTATGATTAAAACGATAATTTTTCATCTGCGCTGTTGTACTTGATTCTGCTCATAGGTTAAATTAAAATGGTCTGTTATCCTTATGATTGAGAGACACAGAAAGCCAAAACACTCTATTTTACCAGCTCCGTCTGTGGATCAGACCCGAAAAGGTTCTGGAAATCCGAGTCATGGAGATGAGATAATCCTCCTCTAAACTGCCCATTTGGCTTAATTTGGAGAACACAGTTGTTGCAGATGCGGAGACGCATGGTGGAAAATGTCTTGTATGAAATAATCCTCTTAACCCCCAAACTCCACTTGCCCTAGCCCCTTTGCTGATGCCTATCATGACTTCCCACCTTCTGTTTTCCCAGATCCTTTACTTAGATTTTTCATTAAGACTGTCTCAGAGGCTGACATTCTTGATGAGCCACTCAAGTTGCTGATTTGGACCTGCTGAGGTTCTACAAAGTAGTAGGAAGACTCATTGCAGCTCATATCTTTTCAGTTTGTCCCTCCCTCATGCCATGAAAGCTGTCGTTGCTGTGTGCAAAATATTCTTTATTCCTCTATTCAGGCTATTCAAATAATAATGTAATTTATGTTTTTTTATTTTGTGTATACTAGTGCAGTGCCCGTTCACGCCGCTGCTGCACAGAGCGCTGTTCGCTTGTTTAGTCAAACTTTATTAATATTGAACGTGTCGCATGTCCACATTGCACCAAATCCGACACTGCACGTCCTTGGGTCCCCAGCAATACATCCACCAAGTGTGAAGTAGATCGGACGAACGGTTCTCAAGATATGTGAAGGACACACACACACACACACACAGAGATTCTTGCTTTTATAGTAGGATTAGGCTATAATTTGACATTTCATTTAGCTAGCTCAGTATCTTATTGTTCAGGGACGAAAGTGTCTTATTCTGTTAAAGGAAAAATGCACTCTAAAACACTTCTAAACATCTATTAGTGATGCACCTTACATTTATTTGCCCATTTTGTTGTTGGGTTATATATTTCTCTTATTCCCTCAGATAACTGGCCAAACGTAGACAATGTGATGTCACGTCGATATTTCCTGTAAAGCTAAAATGGAGTTTGATAGAAGAAAATTATCTAAACCATCAACGGTAAATGTCAGGAATCCCGGTTATGTGCATATTCTCCAGTGGCACAGCACAAAAATTAAGTGGAGATTAATGTCTCGATGTGATCCTGCTTTTTGTCGTGGTTCAACACATGAACGTAAACTGCAAGTTTTATGCGTTGGTTTAGTATGCATTTTTCATTTATCCTACAGTTGTGGTGCAGAATTTCTAGAATATTGGGCGGTAGCGGTATATCACGGTATAGTCATTGTTCTGGTAATTCAATTTGAAAAAGTTTATGAATGAAAGAACCCTCTGAAAATGCTGCTTTTTTGCTGAAAATATAAACAGTCCAGTTAATTGAATATTTGGCACATAGAAGGTATTCTATCACACTTAAAATGTGTATAACTTTATGAAAAAATAGAAACAAAGGATAAGATTATGAAATAATTGCAAAACAAAATAACTTTTAGTTCTTTGTCATCTTGATTAGGCTATATTATGTTTCGTCCTGTTGATTTACAGGACACGCTTCCAATGTTTCCCACAGGTTGATAATTTACGTGTGTGTGTGTCTGGGTGGGTGGTGAGGGTATTTCAGTATTTCACAGCCTGTTGTGGGTTATGGATTAATTACTTGTCCTAACCTACAGTGAGAGCGGTGTGTCCAGGGAATCCAATGGTAAACAGGGGCAATATGCCATTCTTTGCACTACACTCATGTTACTGCAATAGTTTACCCATAAATGAAAATTCTGTCATTATCTAGTCACACTCATGCCAGTTGAAACACAGGTGAAGTTTGTTAGTCCGTATAACACACAGGGAAGTTGTCAGCACGACTCTGTAGCAGCCTTCTCCAAAACAACTGAAGTCAGTGGGCTCCGGTTCTTAAGATTCCCAAAAAGGGCAAAAACTCATGATGACCTTATATTTCTGTCAGTCTTAGCTGTCATCATCTGTCTAGATTAATTTCAGTATTTCAGTTACCCAGGCAGTAAGATATCCAAAAAAAAGAAAAAATCCACTGGACTTAAAATGAAGAGTTTAAGATGTTTTACCACTCATCCGAGAGGCTTCATCAGTTCTACTTAATGATGGGGAATTGGTGTGAAACTGCCGTGGTAAGATGGGCATTGCCCCTATGGTGACGCCCCTCCTCCGGGTTGTGAATGGGAGTAAGCTGGTGTGTTAGTGAATTGCCGAGGTAAAGATGTTACGACAGCGCTGTATGTAGCGGACAAGTGATGTTGCAATCTCCCCCCTCTGTTTAGTGAGGGTTGCTCCAGTTTGACGTATATGGCCTCCTTAACACCTCTTTCAAACTGTCTCTAAAATGTGTACATTATGATCCTTGAAGCTGTGTTTTTTTGTGAGTGTAAACCACTGAGTCTTGACCCGAGGGGTTCACTCTTTCATGCTGCACCATGCCTTTGTTGATGTTCGTTAGTCTCACCGATGTACTAGTCTGTGCACCCCTCACGGCACTTGACAGCATAGACAGTGTTGCTCCGTTGGTGGTGTTGGTGTGCGGTCCTTTGGATGAACCAGGTGCTGTCTCAGTGTGATGCCAGGTTTGAAAAACACCAGGATATTGTGTTTGGTAAAAATCCTCCGGGATGCCTCAGAAACCCCGACTATGCTACACCAGCTGATTTCAGTGAGTAGCACACCTTCAACCAGACAGAAGGAACTAATCAGTGAAATCGCCTGGTGATCGATTGGAAAAATTGCATACTCTTGGGCCTCCATGGCACATGAGACCCCTGGTGTAAAAATAATGTACAGCAAGCTGGCCATAATCGCAGAATAAGTTCTGTCAGATTCAAGACCCCAACATGAAGCGGAGGCTCCCTGTACATTATCCTGCTTATTACATGGCTACAGACCAAAGGTATGGTGTGCTGAGTTGTGGCTATCAAGGTCATGCTAGTGGCCACAGCACAGAAAAGTCATAGCGACAACAGTGGAGGAAAGCAGTAAGAAAAAGCAGGAAGCTAAACATTCAAAAACACGGTGAACATTAGCTTTGCTTTTTTTTTTATTGCAGATTGGCTGCGTTCGCCATCTGCTTCTTCAACGCCTGTGGTAGCTTGATGGATGCCAGTTATCTCAGCCTCAGGCTATAAGCCGTTTCAAGGTATACAGCTCATCAAGATAAGTGACAAGTTTTGGGTGGGGAAGTTGAGGGGGAGGAGGGTAGGACTCTTTGAGACACTTCCTGTCTCAAAGAGAAAAGTTGAATATTGTAGCTTTAACGCAGTGCAGCATAGGCAGGCACCCACAGCCCTTGCTGTATGGGGATAGTCACATGACCAACTTCTAGAGGTGTAAAAAAGCATCGACGCGTCCGTTTTGAAGTTTGAAAGCCAACTGCATCAATTTGAAAGTTGGGATTGATGTATATCACATTAAGGAGTAAACAAATTATTCCAATGGTAACACAACATTCTTGCCTGACAATGTGTAAATAAATCAGTTTTTATCCAAGCATAGTAATTACATGTTAGTGTGTGCTACATGACTGAGCTGCTTACTATCCTCTTGCCGCCGGTCACGCATGAAATGGTTTCCATTGAGGCAGCATAGGCTATGTCTTGTGTCAGTACATTAAAGTGTTTTAAAATAGGCTATGAAATTCCTAAAACAAAGTCAGAGATGAATATATGTGAGCGGTCAATGTTGAAAATAGCGAGTGAACTCAATGGGTCAGAATAAAATGAAATGATCAGTTCTCTCTCTGAAATTAAAAACAGCATGGCCATTTAAACTGTTGGGCCCATTGTCTATTAAAAAATAAGTAATCAGTTAACTGTCAAATCGTAGCCTACCTGTGGATAAACAGATGTAGGCCTGTAGTGTGATAAGGCGGTTGAAACCGTGATCGGCTGAACACTGATGACCCATCAGTGGCCAACAATTGAGCCTAGCAAAAAAATTCACCAAAATCACAAATCTTTTTACTACTGTTGTTTTACTACAATTTCCTAAAAACTTGGTATTCAGTGTTTGTCAGAATCCCATTTTTAAATCCAGATTATGATGTGATGGAGACGAAGAAGAACGGGCCCCTTCCTAGATGTAGCGTAAGCAAGGTGTGCGCACATGCTATCGTTTAAAGGAGTCATCATCAAATATTAATGGCCAGGCACACTGAGGGAAATGTTTTAATCTGAGTTGTATCCTGCTAGATTTAATGCAACAATAGTCAGGGCAGGCTTGCGAACAAACAAACGCTTGTGTTTTTTTTAATACTCTTTATTTTTTATTTTGAAAACGGGTACCAACAGTCGGTTGTCATGTATATGTACACAGATATATCACAACAGCAGGCAACATTGTTACATTTGTGAGACTCCTAGTATTTAATACATGTTTTGTTTAGCAATCTCAAGTTAAAAGTCAAATTTTCCATTCTATATATCTCTTGGACAATTGCAGTCCATTGTTGGACTGTTTGTGATTGGGTCTCTGATCATCCATTTATGTGTGAACTGCTTTTTTTGCTGCAAGTAAGATCTTAAGTAAATACTTATCGGCCCTTGTGTGGTCTGTAATATGGGAGTGGTCAGCTCTGATTTTGTCACCAGCATGGCAGATCTGACCTGGTTTGTATAGATTTTAATTTTGGTGTTATGAAGTAGCGTGTAAGACTCTAAGAGCAAAACTCTCGCCATGACTTAGAATTAGTGGAAATGGCTTGGATCAGACACATTTTGACCCATTCCTCTTCACTGATTTTAATTTTCAAATCTTTTTCCCATTTCTGTCTAGTGTAATTGGTTGAATGACCCTTGACATCTTGTATACCTGTGTGTATGGCTGAGACTAGTCCTCTCTTCCTACCATTCATTCTGTAAGCATCAGTAAATATATTAATTATTCCTGAGTTTGGTGTATCATATTGTTTTCCTTAATTTCCTTATTATAGAATTCTGCATCTTTAAGTATGGAAGCTATCCCAAGTCATTAGCAAATCTTTAATAGACATGAACAAATCATTAGTTCATATTTATTTTATAACTTACAAATGTTAGTAAATGATGACTTATATATTATGTCATATCATAATTCGCATTTATAAATGATGGGTAGAGTGATCTTAGGTAGCCTGTCACTGTGCTTCATCAATTAATGTGTTGTATAAAATTGGTAAATATGAGTAGATCATGTATTGGTTTCAAGAGAATCAGTTTTGGATTGTATTGAACACAATGCAAGACTTGTTTATTGCTCAGTGGACATCTCTCAGAAAATTAGTATTTCATGTTTGATAAAGTTGCTATTAAATAGTGGTAGCATTTTCTATTTGTAGCTGAGTACTTCCGTCTTTTGCATGAAATATGAATATCTTATTTAATTGAGTTTGGGTGATGGTACCTGCTATCGAGCTTTGCTGGGGGAAATTAAAGGCTATAAGCTCACCAACCCGAGATTCTAGCCCGTTTGAATCTTTAGTTTTCTTATCATCTTAAACCAGGTCTGGATTGAAAAGGGAGTCTACTGGTCTAGGCCGTTACAAGGTGCCTCTTCCAACTTTGATTTTTTATAAAGGTATCTATTTGCGAGACTTCCATGGCTTTCCACCTGGATGTTCTGACTGACACCAATAGACTAAATAGACTTTCAGCCGAGCTGCATAGTAATACTCCTTAAAGCAGGTAAAAGACATCCTGCCCTTCTCCCCCCGACCCTCCTCCCACAAATGAATCTTAAAATAAGTTTTTTCCAGATATTAAACTGTTTAGGAGGGACCGCAATGGGTAGACTGAAAAGACTGAAAGAGATAAAGGACTCTGGGTGAGACATTGATTTTAATTGCGTCTATTCGGTTGCTAAGATCCAAAGGAAGTTGGGACCACCTATCCACCTGTCCATCTTAATTCTTTTGTTAACAGGTTCATAATTTCGGAATCTGCGTATGCCTATGATGTGTTTGGAACACACTATTGTTATCCAACTATTGTTATCACTTTCGTTATCCCTTTTCTAAAGTTGCTCTGACTGCTTGGGCCAGAGGCTCTATAAACAGTGCAAAGAGGGTCCAACTCAGATAGCACCCTTGACATGTTCCATGCACCTTGACATGTAGATTTATAATATTTTTTTATTGAAAAGTAGGCTACTGTTGCTTATACATTATATTCCAAATAAAATAAGTCCTGTCAATAGACTCACGTGCATAACGCTATCTCTCTCAAACACACATACAACGTTACCATGCAAAATCGAAAAATTAAAATCCTCTACTATGAAAATTTGCACTTTACTTCGTTCCTGACATGTATTTTGTTGCCAAATAGCCATAGGCTTTCACCATTACGCAATGCCAAATGCCAAAAACGATGTGTCCCTCTCACCATTACGCAATGCCAAATGCGCAACGTGCATCATGTCCCGTTAACCATCATCACACATTGCCAATTGCTAAATACGCAAAAACAACACAGTAAATATGTAAAAAGCTCAGCCCAACAAAAAGTCATGAAAATAACCTGCAAAGGCATTTTACCTTCACCCAACACACACACACACATCGCCCTTGATTGGTTAATACATTACACTACATTCAAAAAATTTAGTAAATCCTCCCCAGTTGTGTCTCATGTCACTTAAATCAACTCACGTAGTGCAATATTTATTATTACTTTACTGAACGAGACTTAAAGCTACTCAAAGATACTCATCAGGAGCAGCTCATCACAATGTTCCAATAATTGTGCTTGGGGGGAATTATTTTCACCGGACATTATGACCGGGGAGATTTAAATAACTAAACTAAACTTCAACAGATTTTCCCGGTAAAAAAACGTATAGTCTCCTTCTTAAAGCCAAATGGACCTAGCACTTAAAAGAATTCCCACCCTACCGAGTTGAAAGCTTTCTCAGCATCCTACCTCATTATGAAAGCACGACTACGTTTTTTGGCTATATAATGCATGAAGGAAGTGCAGTGTTCTTATGTTATCCCATTATTCTGCACAATTCCACATGTTAACACAGAATAATGTAAGTAAATGTGATTGACATACCAGCTCCCGATGGTTCCTTGTCAATAATCTGTAATGTATCATCGGAAGCGTACCTTAGAACTGTAATTCACAGGGTGAATTTGTTTACAGCACAGGGTGCCGCACTGTTTGCCGTAATTGTCTGTGGCATGGATTGCTTTTTTTGGAAGTGTTTGCTTGAGGGGTTTGTGAAGACCTTGTGGCCACTGTCTATCAATGGCAGTGTGGCAGATTTTGCTGTGCCTGGGTTCTTGAGAGAAAAGCTCGTTTATTTTGATAGTCATAATTTAATTAGTTGTTTAGAAGAGGCTGTTTGCATATGGCACCCCAGTCGCCTCTGATGCGTAAACCTGTAGTGTTTGTTTAATGTGCATTGCCTGAGTGAAGACATGCTAGTTTTCCGAACGCTGGGTTTACGCTGCTTGGTTTTGGCGTGAATTTGCATACTGCATGGTGGTTTGGGGATCAGTGTAGCTTGGTTTCACCACCACTAAATCTCTGTCTTTAATATCAGGATGCTCAGCAGAATCCATATTCATATTGTTTCTCTATAGAGGATGGCTTAAGCTACATCCTAATTCTCTTACTAAGCCTTTTATCTGATGCAATAATCATTTGTGGTGTATGATAATTATGATGACAGTATATAATTACAGTTAAATGACAAAGTTTTTAATGTCTGTAATTGCACTGTAATTATTTTGGACAGTTTATTAACACCTGTCACCTTACTGGATAGAAAGAAAGTTGTATGTATGTTTCCCACAAAAATCAATGTAGCTGAGCAAATGGTAAGTCTGCTGTTGAACCAAGAGGGGATAAACCTCCATTTAGAGGTTTAACTGGTTTAAACTGTGGGGTTGATGGGGGGGGCATGGCCTTGTGAGCTGGCTGAGCTTGTTGGTGTATCGATGTGATAGATAAAGGTCCACATGGAGGTAAAGTATAGCAGGTTAAGAGAAATGTGAATTGAAGGCAAAAAAAAAAAATGGGAGCTGTTGAGAGTTGATCTGGATTTTTAATGATTAGTCTAAACTGTTACAACTAGATTTAATGAGTCAGTGAGTCTAGTTTGTTAATTGCAAGACTCTATAGTCCAATATTAGCGCTCTTACCACCACCTTACCAAAAACATATTTTTGGATGTCTATGTTAGAGGGGTGAGGAGGAAAAGGAGGAAAGGGAGGGGGGGGGGGGGGGGGGGGCTATAGGTAAACCTCCCACAGCTCCTCTCAGCACCCCCGGCTTGCGAGCGTATTGCTAATGAAGAGCTCAATTTAGCCAGTGATGCGCCACCAGCCCAGCCGAGCGTCCTGAGTGGCTGAGCCCTGCGCTGACATCACACAGCCCAGCAGTTGATTTGGCGCTGTCTCCGAGGCTCCGGAGCGAGCGAGAGTCTCAACTATGGGCTCTGCTACTTAGGCTCAGACAGAGGGCGAGCAGCCAGCAGAGACGGTGAGCGCTAGAGAGAGAGAGAGAGAGAGAGAGAGAAGAGAAGAGAAGAGAAAGGCAGGGAAGGGAGAGAGAGAGAGAGAGAGAGAGAGGGGGGCTGACTCGGGGACCTTTTCTCTGAGCAGCAACTTTCACAGCCAATGCAGCTTCTGGTACTATGGAAACTAAACCCCTGACCAATGGAAATAATGGAGGCTACAATGTGGCAGGTATGTGCAAACAGATTCAGGTAGCACAACAATTTCCATACCTTTTTTCCCCCCACTTGGGTTTTTGTCAAGACTCTGGCTCTGTTGCAGACTCTCATTTCTCTGTTTTTACTGTATATTTTCTGAAAGTGATTTGAGCGTTAATGTCTTTTAGTACTTGGGTTTCCAGTTGTAGGCTAGTGTCTGAAATTGTGGTGGTACGTTTGTTTGGTTTTTGTTTTGAACTGATTTTTATTTTGTAGTGACGTTGACTGTGGCCATACCTTGAATGAATACCCATTTGAATCATATCATTTACACTGTGTAGTGTTGCTTTCCCGAGGGCTTTTTCCCCCCTAGGTTAGTGGGGGACGGGAGGGCAGACGGGGTGCTTTCTTCCCCCACTTTTGATGTGCTGTGAATAGCGTGGTAGTTCTTGGACCCCAGGCTGCTCCATGCCTTTCTAAAATCCTTCCACCTGCTGTGCCATGCTTGGACAGCGATGGAAAATGCATGAAACAGTCTAACGTTACGCTCATTCTTCATTCCCTTGAATGGTGAATCATGTCCGGTCGCCTGCGGTCATGCCAGGCGGGCTCTCGGGACAAAGTGCCTTTTTGCAAGGAAAGGTCCCATTTAATAAGGCACTGGTTCTCTGAGCAACCGGACTACCACTGTTACTGGTGAGATTTTCTTTTCAGTCGAGGCAGTTCACTTGTACAGTGCGATTCCGCATGTGTGTTTCTTGGTCAGCAAGATTTTGCTTATCTGTTTTTTCCAGACGCCTTTTGCTCAACATCATTTGGCTGATGAATTGCTTTAACACCCTGCTGTAGGTGTCCTTGTTTTCATGAGCTCAGTGTTTTTGATGCTAATAGTTTACTGGTAATTGCAGTGATACCTTAGGGGACCATTAGCAAATTATTTTTATGCTTAGTACGTCTGAATTGTGGTGTAATTGGCAGTGCGGGACCACTCCACTCCTCAGTTCTGGTTAACTGGGGCAGTCGTGTCTCTGGAAAAGAGGGACAAGGTACAAATGGGACAAATTAAAATTTGTTTCAGACATCTAATGAAGGGCAGTTTATTCATAAACCAAATTTTAAACATTTGTGTAAAATGGCCCTGCTTTGGGGACTCTCTGGTGTGGTGGTCCCAGAGCAGAGGTCAGTGGTCTTTTTCCACATCGCCATTCTAATAATCATCCGCCTAGCTTTGCTACATGGGGGGATGGGGGGTGGATGAACGACAGACCCCGGTGCAAGCCCAAGAGATGCACTCCAGATAGCATTTAACATTAGCCAGGAACAGGCATAATTGCATTAAGATTAGGGGAAAAGGCAAGGGAATATCTGGCTCATGAAGGCAATTAAGTGGTATAATTGCTATATGGATGTAGCCGGGGCACATGGTTAACCTCCACAAGAAGTCCTCATTAGTAGACAGACCTCCTCTTGTGCGTTGAGTGGCAGGCGCCTTCCATTGAAAGGGGAAACGTGCAGGCTATCGGGGTCTTTACCGTACACTTTCATTCATTTTCCTCACTCTGTCGGTAATTGAAAGGAAGCTCGCGGTAACCTCGGCGCGGCCCCGGGGTCAAGCGGCCTCCGCGTTACTGATCTTTTATCTGCCGGGCAGCGGGCCTCGACTATCTCGAGAGGACGAGACGCGGTTTACGAGACGCCGCCGCCGCGGTCGTCCCCCCCCCCGGCTCTCTGTGGTTAGTCTGTGGACACGGACGCTTCTGAGCCGATCCTCGCCAAGGCTGAAGCTTTTGATCATGGCTTTGTGTTGCGGCAGATAGGAAATAGACATCCGGGATCTGGGTAGGTGAACCCCATGCCTCAGGGCCGTTTCATCTCTCTTAATTCACAGGAAATATTAGACCGTGCCCCGGGGTGAGAGGTGCGTGTGCGTGTGCGTGTGCGTGTGTGTGTGTGTGTGTGTGTATGTGTGTGAGAATGTATGCAGCGGAATCTCAAAAAAAAGTGTGAATGGAACAGTGTGCAGTCTCGGCCCACGTCCAAAATGAGGGGACTTGACATATTCGGACAGCGGAGGGAGCACGGCTCTGAAAGGGTGCAGTTTACGACCCCCCCCAACCCCCCACCCCCACCCCCAAACACACACACAAACACACAATGTTTTTCTCTTCTCTTTCCGCTCTGTGCGTGGCAGTCAGGCGTCAGAGCAGTCATTTGTATTCCTCTCTTGACGCTAGGCAACTGCCAATCATCCGGAAATATAACTGGCTGTGAAATAATAATAGTTCACCTAATGCTAATGCTAATATATACCTCCCTTGTGTCTATGTGCGCGCTTGTACACTCATGAGTTTGTGTTTGTTATATTTTTTGAAAATGGGATGGATTACAAATGTATTTGAACAGACAAAAGATTGCCCTGTTTCTCTAATGCCTTACAAGTTATTATATGTTGAAAGAGAATAATTGTAGAATTGTGTATCGTCTTTTGAGTTTTTCTTTTGAATTACACATTATGTAGTGAACATAAACGCATTTTATATTTTGTGTTTGGGGCAGTGCACATACCTCTGTTGTAGTGTGTACTTGTAAAGGCCCAAAATGTAATAATTCACCATAGCGTAATAACTGCTCCTAATGTAATAAAATTTAATGTAATAAAGCCTGTAACGTAATAAATATCTAGTAACGTAATAAAATGTTGAACCTGTAACGTAATAGCATTTTTGCCCATAATGTAACGTAACTACTTTATTGACAATTCATTACTTTACCACAGATGATCTCAAAGTACCACAAAGCGATTACAGTTACAAGAATCGCAAAGTATTCCTTAGCACCAGACAGTAGCACAGTAGTACATCAAAGCTTTCCACAAAGCCCCTGAAAGTATCGCAACGTATAGCTACTGTAAATGATGAAAAGCAGCACAAAGGGAAGGGAGTCTATACCAAAGCACCAAAAAGTCTACACCAAAAAGACCAACACAGTAAATAAGTTGCTGGTCTATGTTAGTACATTATTTAGCAAAATATTATTATCACGCCTGTAATGTTATAAACTAGCAATAACGTATTAAGTTATTTTGCGTTGTGGGCAAAAAATGCTATTATGTTACAGTTTTGTTACATTATTAGACTTACTTACTTAAAGATTACTTTTTGATTTTATGCCATTATGTTCAGTTATTATGTTTTGGGCCTTTACAATACTAACTATTCAAACACAGTAGCGATCCCCGCACTCTCCCATGCTCTGGCCATTAACAGTGAGCGAGCGTGGCACTGAGACGCCTCCTCTGGTCTCATTTTACAGACGGCAGGCAGAGCCAACAGCTTATTTATCCATCCCGACAAAATCAATAACTCCTCTACACTCCGCTGTCACTCGGTGACACCGGCGCAGATAGCTCATTTGTATCTCCCGAGATCTATTTGCGCTGTGTGTGTGTGTGTGTGTGTGTGTGACCATCAGGAGACTACCAGCCATTCAATGAATTAAATGCACACACACAAACACACTTGAAAACTCACGCGGGGTTACGAACCTCTATATTCATCCACTTGTATCACAAATCCTGCACTTCCCACCCAGTTTGTTCCATGGAGTTTCTCCTCACCCCCCCCCCCCCCCCGTCCCTCCAGCGGCTGCAGTTGTTTTAGCAGAGCCGCTCTATCTGTTGAGCTGTGAGAGGTCGGTTCGCTGCTGTCCGCCTGTGGCTGGAGCACATTGCCCAATTAGCGCTAAATGTGGACACGAATCCTTCCTCGCCTCGCTCAGCAGAGCCTGCAGCTACTCAGATGCCAGCCAAAAAGAAGTGGCAGCTCCCCCCCCCCACACACACACCACTATGCAATTGAAAGATGAGAGAAGAGAGGGAGAAAAAGCCCCTGGAGGAAAGCAAGAGCCCCCATGCAGACTTCTGCCGTTTATCCGCTTGAAAAGAAAATGTCCTTCTCTCTCATGCCTTGGCAAACCGCTCCATCTGCCAGCTATGAATTCACCATGTTAACCAAGTTACCTTCCTTGTTTTGGGCACATCTGCTCCTAACGCATTCACAAATGTAAGCCCTAATGTCCATTTCCATAGCACCCCACCTGTAGCCTGCTCTCTTGCCGTGTAACTTCGACGCTAAAGCCAAGGGTCATCAGTGTGACAGCCTGCTGCGAGGGTATATTCCCGAGGCTTTAAAGAGGCTCTTTATTTGACGTGTCTTCCGAGTAGGCCTAGTGCTTCTCAGCACTCCTCTCTGCTCTTTACCACCGGCTTTCCATCAGTGCTCAGCCCACCCTCCACTCTCACTCCACTTCATGCCAGAGAGGCTCCATCTGTGGCGGGTTCGCTGCGGGGGTGTTTGAGGGAAAAGGTCGACCAGGCGTAGGCGTTCTCTCTCTCTCTCTCTCTCTCTCTCTCTCTCTCTCTCTCTCTCTCTCTCTCTCTCTCTCTCTCTCTCTCTCTCTCTCTCTCGCACTTAGAACCTGGAGGGGTGGGTGGAAGTAGCGAGCGAGCGAACGAGGGGGGAGAGCGAGAGAGAGAGAGCGCTCGTCAATTCCAGAGCAGCTCTTCTCCGGGCGCATTAAAAGCATAATTGTCCTTGAGTAGTCCACTTGGAGAGGAGGTAGAGAAGAAAGTGCGGAGCGCCTCATTCTGCCCTCTGCTGCCGACCGCTCCACAGCAACCCCCTCCACTCACCCCACCCCCACCCGGTCAGACACGGTGGAGTTAAGACATGAGTGATGTGAAAGGCTTCTGGCAACTTGTCACTTCCACACAGAGGCAGGCAGGGGCCCTGGAGACGAGAGACAGACGAAAGGGACTTTGACAGATTCCACACGGCCCTGACGGACAGGGTTGCCTTGGCTCTCTAGGATGCGGAAAGAGAGAAAAAATAGTGTGTGTGTGTGTGTATTCACATCTCGGGCGTGTAGCTGACAGTCTCAACCAACACACGACATACCATTAGTAAAGCAGTAGAATAATGCTCAATTGTTATATCACCAAAATTACAAGCAACAAAAAATCTGGTGTGCAAAGGTCATGGGTTTAATGTGCTTACAGTACTCTTTATTTTGGAATTGGGAGGGATCAATGTTTGCTGTTCACAGTCAATTTGGGTATTGGAGACCAAAAAAAATAAGATCGAGAAGTGTGTACGTCTGTTTTGAGTCAGTTTAGTGTCAATACCAGTCTCTGTGTATGTTTGAGACTCACATCTCTCCTTACCAGTGACAGCGCCCTACCAGTCCTACTCTCCCAGTCTCATGAATTCCAATCAGCCGAGGCCATCAGCAGCTTAAATAATGCAGCAGCCCGCGTGTCGGCTTCATTAGCGTGATAAATGCGCTGCATTGTCAGGAGTCGGGCGGGCCCTCAGTAAGTGTTAGCGTGTAGCTGTGCTCGGCCAATCCCAACATGTCCTCTTGATGTCGAGCCTCCAGCAAAGGCAACCAGAGCGTGTTCCCGAAACAGCGTCTTGGAACGACTAGCCTCCACCGTTGACTAAAGGCTAATGAACGTGGATGGAGGGTTGCTCAGGAGCTGATGAGTTAGTATTAGAGGTCTTCACGGGTCCAAAATGACAGACCCGAACCCTAATGGACCCGGGAAATTCGTTCCGAGATCCGATTGCACCCGATAATTTTTAAAAATATATATATATACTGACCTGTTTTTGCCCGAGATATTACAGACCGACCTTATTTTCGCTCTTGTAATCTGATCCTAGGTCAGCCTAATCATCACGCAAGTTACACAGCGCTTCCACATGCGTTTCTCGTCTGGTCACGTGATCAGCGCTGATCACGGGTCTTCTCGGATCCACTCGGGTCTTACACATAATGATATACAGACCCGGGACCCGCGGTAATAGAATGGGACCCGACCCGGACCCGATTGACCATAATAAAACCTGGACCCGAACCCAGTACGGGTCCCGGGTCGGGTCTCGGATCCTAGGGTCCGGGAAGACCCGTGAAGACCTCTAGTTAGTATTATCCGAATCATGTCACCAAGCCAGTTATAGGAGCTGGACAAATTGTTGAGGGACGTGGACCTCAACAATAGTTTGAGAACTCCAGCTGTGAGGCTTTTACCTCTTAGTGCCCATGGAAAGACCTGAGCAGGAGGAGGTTGTGTTGCCCGCTGTGAGCAGCCATTGTTAACTAGATTATAGCTTACAGATTATTATAGACTGACCTCTCCCGACGGGGGGAGCACTCTGAACACTTGAATCGGCCCCATGCGAGCGTTTCAAAGAGAGCGCAGCCTTCCGGTCCTCTTAACTTAGAAGAGCACACTGCCTACGAGGGTTAGGAGAGCAGGGACATGGAAACATTTGCTCCCAGTGACAGCTACCTGCCCCGAAGGCTGACCTGGAACCATGGGAGATCAAAAAGAATCAAAGGCAAGAGAGAGGCAGCGTCATCAACGGTGCTATTCATGGATTCATTCAGGGAAATGACTGGAAATCAAATGGCTGTTATTGCTTTCAGAGTAGTGCTGTGTTTCCTGTGAGTGCCTCTCGATGCAGGTGGAAATTTAAGACGTGATTGCACGTGTAAGGTTCTACCCAAACGTCGCTATATAGTCTCTTGTGTTAAATGGCTTCCTCTTTCTCTCTCTCTCCCTTTTCTCTCCCAGGTCACTAAGGGGCATGAGAGGCTTGCCAGAGGCCAACGCTGTTGTGAGCTGGACCCAGCGCTGTTGACGGGGACATGGGCCTCTTCCTCAGGGCTTCCAGCACGCTCAACACGACAAAACACCGCCTGGGTGACCGAGACACACACCACCACCACCACCACGGCAGCAGCAGCATTCAAAGGGACCTCGCGGGCTTCAGCCTTCTCTCTGGCGCCACGCCACCGCAGGCTCAGCACCCAGCAGCAGCAGCACAGCTGGTGAACACACACACACACACACACACACACACACACTGTAGATACTAATAAGTTAGTGCCTTAGTGCTATACCAGTGGCCAAATTTTAGACAAAGCATTAGTAGAGGTGTGAATCTTCACTGGCCTCATGATTCGATTACGATTCAGAGGGCTACGATGCGATTATAAAACGATTAGCCTAACGATTATTGATTTCTATACATGATTTATTTTTTCCCACTGTGTGACAACTTGCAACTTTTAAAACATAGCGTATTGGTAATGATCCATAATTAAAATAAACAGATGAATTTACCAAAGATGCAAACTCCTCACCTTTAGGTGAAATTCGCCGTTTTGAGATCAAAATAGGTCAACTACTAGACCCGAGGAGATTTTTTATTTTTTATTTTTTGGGGGGGGGGGGTTGGTCAGTTTGATCGGGTTAGATGCAGAATTGGTTAATTGAGGTGAAACAGACTGCGCACCAAGTTATTTTCCTCACCTCAGTTGGTTTAAGTTGTTTAAGTGCTGCAGTGTGTGTTGGTCAGCCGCTGATCTCTGCTCCGCTGTGCTAACGTTAGTCTCTGAATGACGGCGTAGAAAGTTGACAATATGCTTCACGTTCGTCTCGCAAAGGCAATTATCGAGTCATTAAATCAATCTGCCTTTTTTGAAGATGAACTACAAGATGCATGGATGTATTGACAAGATAACTCGTATGCTCCTCCTGTCCGGGTGCTGCGCTGCCCTCGCAGTCGAGTTCCGCGTTCGTTCCGTCAACATCCCGTTATTAACTAACATTTAGAAAATCGATTTTTGACATTTGTGAATCGATTCAGAATCTTAGAATGCATCTTAGAATCGAGAAATTTCCCCCCCTTTAAGCATTAGTCAGTCCAGTGATGACAGCCTTAGAGAGACAGGCCGGACCACAGTAGTAACGGAGAGAAAAGAGTCTTTAAGTGTAAGATGACGAGGATGCCAGTTCGGTGACAGGCTGCCAGATAGGAGATAGCATGGAGAGATTGTTTCTCTCGTGTTCCTTCCTGGCGGTACGGGGGGAGACGGGTCCCCGGAGGCCACCCGCTCCACCACAGCAGAGGCCCACATATGGGAGTGTCAGCATCTCGCAGTGAAGGCAGCCTGGCAGCGCTGTCACAGATCGATGCGCCATCTGGGGCCGCTGACGTGGCACCAGACACTGTCAGAGCTGGCACACTCAGGAAATGTCACACGTGCATATATCTCACCCTGCAATGTGTTAATGGAAAGGTTTTAGACGCCCCTGCTTCTCATTAGCACTCGGGAGCTCTGTCTGGCTCCCCTGGGCGCCAGGTGCTGCCCATGCTATCAGGCACTCGGTTTTCATCATTTTGAGTGTGGAGGAGGGGTTGAAGGGAGTAGAGCTGCAACGATTAATCGATTAGTTGTCAACTATTAAATTAATCACCAACCATTTTGATAATCGATTAATCGGTTTGAGTAATTTTTTAAGAAAATAAGTCAAAATTCTCTGATTCCAGCTTCTTAAATGTGAATATTTTCTGGTTTCTTTCCTCCTCTATGACAGTAAACTGAATATCTTTGGGTTGTGGACAAAACAAGACATTTGAGGACGTCATCTTGGGCTTTGGGAAACACTGATCCACATTTTTCACCGTTTTCTGACATTTTATAGACCAAACAACTAATCGATCAATCGAGAAAATAATCAACAGATTAATCGATAATGAAAATAATCGTTAGTTGCAGCCCTAGAAGGGAGGTGTGGAGGTTAAGAGACTAGAATGTCACATTTTTAGACAGTTTAGCATAATAACAGGTGATGTATAATGGTAGAAACTTGACCGATCTGTTTATCAATGCGACCGTAAACACCAAATAAGCGATCTCTCGGTGACATCCCCCCCCCCCCCCGACTCCCGTTTTCTCTCTCTGTAGGTCTCCAGCCCTTGGTGTAGACACTCCAAGTAGCCGTCTCTAATGAGGATGTCTGAAACTGTCACTGTAAAAGAGACTAGTGACACCATGAGAGGCCCGGAGACGGAGGTGAACCACGCCGCGCCGGCCGCCGCCGACGTCAGCCCGACCAAGAGCGACAGCAGGGAGCGACGGGCCGAGCCGCGGGCCGACACCCAGCCGCCGCCGCCTCAGCCTCAGCCTCAGCCTCAGCCTCAGCCTCAGCCCCCGCCCCCGCCCCAAGTGCAGCCCGCAGCCCCGCCCCAAGTACAGCTTCCACCCCAGCCACAGCCCGACAGAGACGCCAGCTGCTGCCAAGACAAGAATGAAACTCAGGTAAACCCAAGTGGGCAGTACACTATAATAAGGCTAACATAGCTTAAAAAAGGTAGGGCCACCAGAAGCCCAATAAATATATAAAGGTATATAAACACTTGAAGATGTCCAAGTCATAAACAAGTATGTAGATTTTTGCAGAGGGTTATTTGAATTATTCTAGAGAGCGGTGGTGTGGTTCGTTAGGAGTGAGAACGTAATCCACAGGAAATTACCCCAAAACACAAGGGTTTATGGGTATAGGGAGATGGACGTTGCCAGCAGTTACTCATGCTTGCAAAGCCTAGAATAACAAAATGAACTGAGGGCAAACCTGAGTCAAGAGAGGTGAAATGTCTCCTCACTATCTCAGCCGAGGAGCACATTTCTCAACTCCTTGAAAGAATGCACAAGAATACTCATACTAAGTTTAATACTAAGAAGTATTAAATAGTAAAATACAACAAGGTCTACTTTTCTACTATGGTACATGGAAATTGCTCAGTTTGTTTTCTTTCTCATGGTCCCGTGACTGCCAGCCCGTTTTCCCCCACCCTTCCCCCTTTATAACTCTCCTCAATCAAACTTCAGCCACTCCCAATTTCCTTATTGGAGTGTAGCGTGACAGTTGAAAGGGGGGGCTCGGTGTGTGTGTGTGTGTGTGTGCCAGTGGAACGAGCTAAAGGTATATGTGCTAAGAGATGGGGGGGGTGGGGGGGTGGGGTAGGCGTTATTGAGCTTTGTAATGGCGAGCAGAGCAGTGCAGGAGAAATAATTGCTTTCCGATACAACACAGGCTGAGGGGCCCTGGGGAGTCCCCCGGCAAAGCACAACCAATCAATTGTCAGATAATTGAGTTATGAGAACCTGCAGAGGCAGTACCTCAAAACCACAACTCGGTTATTGTATGCTTGAAGGTTAAGATTGCGGGGTGTGGGGTGGAGGGAGGGGACGTATGTGTGTGTGTGTGTGTGTGTGTGTGTGTGTGTGCCGCGTCCAAATTTCCTCTCCCCTCTTTCCTTGACAGATAGCGCGTGACTTGCCTTGATGTTGTGACATTTCCCTTGAGCGTGTTTTTTTTTTTTTTTTTTTCTTTCTTTCTTGTTTTTTTTTTTTTTTTTTTTGAAAGAGCCCACAGCCTTTCTGACGTCGGCTCATTCTCTCCTTTCGTATCGTACCCGCACGAGCCTTCTGAGACGGGCCTCCTCCTCCTCTTCTTAAAAAATTTCGTCCCGCGCGAAAGGCAGACAGACATGGAGGAGAGAGAGGGGGGGACAGGGGGCATGGGCCAGGAGCCTTCCAGTCTTCCGATGAGAGGAAAGGCACATAATCTCCGTCTCAAATCCCAGTTTATCCACCAACTTCTCCCCGTGTCGCCCCTAGGGAGACAGGAAGGGGGGGGGGGAAGGGGGGGGGACGGAACGAATGTCTTTGCCTGCCGCCATCTGTCTCTCCTTCACTTTGCAGTTTGCGGTGCCTGTGCCTAGGAAGGAATTGTGACCGTTTCCCCCCCCCCGCGGCATTCCCTCCCAAGTGTAGAATTCAGAGAGGCATTTTTAAGGCACACTTTAAGTTTTTCCTACAGCGAGGGACGTCAAGCCTCGTAATGTAACCGAACCGGACGCTCGGAGGCTTTACGAAACCACGGCAGCCACGTGTTTAAAGGTGTTAACCGCTTCAAGGTGTCTCCTGCGCGTAATGAAGGCCGTCTCATCTTAATGTGACATTTGCATATGAAGGCAGAAACTTAGCCGAGTTCGGAGCTTAAAAGCGTTTTTTTCCGTCTACAAAAATGCTGAATCGAGTCTGATTTTGTAGACGTGAAATGAAACGGTTTCTCCTGTTTTAGATTTTTATTCTCATTTCACTCTGCGTCACTGACTGGTCAAGGCGTTCAAAGGGGAGGCGCTTGGACTCGGCGCGCAATGCTGGACCCGTGTCTCACCTCTGATCCATTTTGTTTCATTGCCTACCGTACAGCGGCAAACTCTTGGACAGTCAGGAAAACGAGCCAAGGTACAGTGGCAAGAGGCATGTCTGTAACTAGTGTTTGCTTGGAGGGGCCCATCTAATTTATTCAGACCGATTCATTGGTTTATTTTTCAAATTTGATATTGTTTTTGTTTTGCCTTGCATTCTATTCTCATCTTTATTTGTGGATTTTTCATTTGGAAGGAGGTTTTTGTAAATGTCTGCTTTTTTTTTTTTGTCTTGTTTTTAATCACGTAGCTTTCAGGTCTTCCAGTGCATCATTTGATCAGAATTCTTTTAGTGACTTCGCTGTTCACCTTAACCTTAAGCAATGTAACATTGACGACAGAGTGCATGATGCAGTCTTGAACTCTGGGGGTAAAAAGAAGCCTGATCCATAGTAGGTTGCCAGTGTGTTTTTGTGCTTGCGTTGCACGGGGGTATGGGTTCCTTTTTTTTCCCCTCCATAGTGCTTGGTTTGTGGTGTTGTAACTCTCTGTCCCATCCTGACTCTCTTCTTAACCCTCACCACTCTCCCCCAGTCTAACTCAAAGTTAAAGTTAGTTCGGAGCCTGGCTGTTTGTGAAGAGTCCTCTTCTCCCCCTATTACCACTGATCTGCCTCGAGAACACCAGGTAAACCCCCCTCTACTCCTATGAATGCACTACCCCCCTTTCTAATACACCACCTCCACCCATTAGCTGGTGTCCCACCTTCATTTCAGTGCATATTCATGCACCTGAAATATATTATACCCTTACAGTCAAACAGCAAAGAAAAAGTTGTATCAAGAATTCCTGAGCCCCCCTAGACTCCTCTCTCCCTATTTTCCTGTTCTCATCCTCAGTCCAGAACTGATGTTTTTTTTAACCAGTGAAAGTGTCAGAAAATTCCTTCATTTAAACATTATTTTCAGCTAATTGTGCCTAACGAGGTTTATGACTGTGGAATTGTCTATGTTGAATTCACACACTCTGTGGCAGTGTAGACTCTTTGATTAGTTTACTACAATTAAATCAAATTACATTTTGTGGAGATGCAAATAGTGGAAAGAGATTCCAACTTGGGAAAGACCTTGGGAAATATAAATGAAGTTTATACATTTTGTTATAGTGGTCAGATGTGGTGGATTAAAGACCAAGCTAGTATTCAACATGGTCATTTTTTTAAGATCAAGATCTTGTCTTTATTTGGGCAGAACTCTCACTCAGGCAGGTGGTTTCTTTCCTCAATCAAGAACAATGGGACAGTTTGACTGAACCAATGAAAAAAGTGAAAGGAGAAAAAAAACTGAATGAGATTTCCCCTCTACGAGTTGTTTTTTTCCCCTCTTTTCTCCAGCCTTTTCCCAGCTTTCATACTGTCTCTGCAGCACTGAAGCTCCGTTAGCAAGCTGCTTTTCACAGGGGAGCAGCAACGAGTCCGCCATTATTCTAATGCTAACATGACTGCTTTCCTCCCCTTTAAAAAAAAAAGAAAAATCTACTCCCGAGTCCCTTGGCGTCATGTCGTGTGCTTGTTCTACTTTGCCCTACTTTTGTATTGACTCTGAAAGGCAAAATAGGAAGCTTTTCTTTTCTCCAAATTCTTAACCGAAGAAAGAGGGTTGAAGGGAAAATCTGCTGGGTTCCAGACCCACTGTAGGGTCTGCATTGTTTAGACCAGTAGAGACAGAAAGCTTTAAACCAGCCACTAATGATACATATGGTCTTTCCCATGCCGCCCCGCTAAGCAGCTCCAGAACGTGTTAAAGGAAGCCTAAATCTTAAACAGGATTTAGGAAGTCCCTTTTTTCGGCCGTCCCTTTTGATTGCAGGCGCAGTAGTCATGGGTCAGCTCATAAGTCGCTCCAGAAAAGTAAAGTCGCAGTATTTTCTGTCGCTCTCCAGGCAATCGGTACCGTTGGCTGTGGTTTTTATTCCATCCAGTTCTAAGTTTGTTTTATCCTCTCTCTGGCCGTAATTCACACCGTGTCCACCAGAACACCCTGTGGCTGTCCCTGTTATGAGGCAGGAGTGGTAAATAACAGAAGCAGCAAGCAAAGACAGCAGGAGGCCCTCTGGCACTGCAGCCATCTTAAGAGTCATATTTGAGGTTCTTGGTAATAGATTGGCCGTCTGTGTGTGTGTGTGTGTGTGTGTGTGTGTGTGTTACAGTCCAGTGTGTCACATACGGTTACGGCACTGAGAGGCAGTTAACTCAAAATCATTTGCATTTTCCAAAGAAAGTAGGTTAGTTAGCTGCCGATTTGTGAGAACAACATTAGTCGTTTTTTAATCAGTTCCAGAGTACAACACCGTCAAACTTGTTCCCCCCCACCCCCCCCACCCCCATGTTGCCTTTATAGGATGACATTCAGATTCAGCTCAACCAGTCATTCGACAAAGAGGAGCTGCCAACGCTGACCAAGAATGAGGAAGACAAGGACAAGAGCGGGGACAAGCTGGAGAAGCCCGAGAAAATGCCGAGGAAAATGTTATCCCGAGGTAGGCACTCTCACCTCGTTAAGCTCCCGCAAAAAGAACGCGCTTAAGAAAACGAGACCCCCCCCCCCCCCCCCGCGGAGCATTTTAGGATCTCTGAACAATCCTTTTTTTTTTTTTTCGTTTCCTCAGATTCCAGTCAGGAATACACCGACTCCACTGGGATCGATCTCCACGAGTTCCTTGTAAACACGCTGAAAAATAACCCCAGGTGTGTAGACCAGGCTCCTGCTGCCCAGCTGCTGATCCCTTTTTACTGCTGATGATTAAGCAAAAGGCTCACCAGCCAAAAGGTTACCTTTGAACACTTGACATCTCGTCAGTCGATTTACTAATTGGGGTTCCTGTCATACCCCCCCCCCCCCCCCCCCCCCCAAGGTAATGAGACGAGTGCTCGAGTGACTGTGAAAGACTTGTGTAATTCTGTGTGCTTAAATCCCAATCCCAGGGACAGAATGATGCTGCTGAAGCTGGAACAGGACATCCTCGACTTTATCAGTAATAACGAGTGAGTGTTGAGCCCCTTTTTCCACTGATGTTTTTTGGGTTCCGTTTTCGACCGGAAAAAAAAAAAGCTGTTCTTGTCATTTCTGTTAAACCGCCGCATAATTTTCTGTGATGTGTTCCCCGCATCGCCCCGGGGAGCGTTAATGAGATCTGACTCCAGGCTGTGCTGGTGCAGCGCTGTTTAAAAAAAACGTGTTTCTAATTGTCCTCTCTTAGTCACTACTGAATTATTGATTTGGTCCATGACACACCCCCCCACCCGTCTTCCCCTCCCTCCCTCCCTCCCTCCCTCGTCTTTTTCTCAGAAGCCAGAAGAGAAAGTTCCCCCCGATGACCTCCTACCACAGAATGCTGCTGCACAGAGTCGCTGCCTACTTCGGCCTCGACCATAACGTCGATCAAACCGGGAAATCTGTAATCATCAACAAAACTAGCAATACAAGAATGTGAGTAATCTCTCCGCTTACACACACACACACACACACACACACACACACACACACACACAGCCTCCCCATCCTCTCACGCCGCGTGCAAGAATTGAATTTCCCAACCTGCTTTAATTCAAACGGCTTAGGCTTGCAGAAATTACAGACTCCGTATCTTCTGCAGTGGCAAAACAGATTTTTTTTCCTGCGCGGGCCCCTCCGCCGAAATGAGTTTTTTGGGTAAAACTTAATTATCTGCATTTTTCAATATTGCAAAGGGGGGGGGGGGGGTTGTGGCGGCGGAGGGGCAGGAGGTTTTTATGAGTTGTAAGGAGGCTGGCGTAAACATCCCCGGGTTTCATTCCAGTGTGCCCCCTCCTCGACAGGCTCAAGTTTTTTCATTTTGCTCTGTCTTCCCTCCCCCCCCTCTCTCCTCTCTCCTCCCCTCCCCTCCCCTCCCTGCACAGACCTGATCAGAAGTTTTCGGAACACATCAAAGACGACAAGACTGACGACTTCCAAAAGCGGTACATTCTCAAAAGGGACAACTCTAGCTCAGACAAAGACGACAACATGGTGAGGCCCCTTTTGATGCCAACCTCCCCAGATCTCCCTGTGCCGCTGGCTGCAGAGGAAAAATAGTGAATTACTTTTCCTCGTACGCCAGATGAGCTGTTATGTACGGAATGATCAGGGAACACACCTAGATCTCTAAGTCAGAGAGGTTTTAATGGGATACTTTGACATTTTGAATTTTCTCTATTTTTCTTGTCTATAGTTGCTATTGAGCTTCTCTGAAAACATAGGTATTGTTAATATCCTTCAATAAAAACAATGGCCAACCAATGCTTTAATAAGGAAAGTGCAGCAGCTTGTCCCCCCCACAGTGTGACAGGTTCCTAGTGAAGAAAACTAAGGTAAACACTAAAAGGGCTTTTTTTTTAAGAACTGTAAGTTGTGTTTCAGATGCGGATGAGGCTGAAGGATGACAGGAGGAGCAAGTCAATAGAGGAGCGGGAGGAGGAGTACCAGCGGGCCAGAGACAGGATATTTGCTCAAGATGTGAGAACGCTCTCCCACGCTTTTGCCATTGAGGAAAAATGATTCTGCTGTGTTATGTAAAGTGTATGTTTGTGCTAATGCTTGGAAAGTAAGTCATATTTTGTGTATTTCTTATTACAGGGTCCAGATGGCTTTGCTCTTGAAAAAAGGTACGCCTCCCAATCATAGATATAGATAGATACAATTTTATTTATGTGCCACTCCTCAACATACAGGTCAAACAGAGCAACACACACAGTACCCCAATAAAAAGAGGAGGTTGAGGACCACTCATTTAGAGTTATGAGACACAGGCTAAAAATAATACACATTAAAAAAATACTAGAATATATGCATGTTTAGCAGGTTTAACATGAACCACTCATTTGGCTGATGACATGTAAGACTGTAATTTCAAACCCACATTTCAATAGAATCTATTCTTTCCATGTCTACAGGATACAGGAAGATGACTCCTGCAACAGCACCCAGCAAAGGCGGCAAATATTTAGGTAATTTTTAGCTTTTTCCATACCAGGACTGATATTTTATACTTATTATATATAGCAGCAATTGGTAAGTATTATTACCACGGGGATTGAGGGTGTTATCAGCAGCAATAAAAATAATGTCAACAGCCAAACAATACAAATCCAAGATCCTGCTTAATATTCACAGAAACTGATATTGAAAGTATCACCATGTCATTCATCAACATATTTGCATAAAACACATCTGCAGCATTGATATATGCCTGTTGACATATCAGTATATCAACATATTTGCACAGCGTTATCAATATTTATCTCACAGCTTTGTTGAGTACTCAATTCTCATTGATCAATGAAGGCATTCTGAAGCCTGTTATTCTTAAATAAAACACATCTAATCATCCCTCCACAGTCAAGAAGTTTTACTGATTTCTGATCGAATTAACAAGCGACACCTTGTGGCAAAAAGACATTCCTCCTGCAGGCAAACACTCAGCCAACTGAGGTTAGACGTGGAATATTTTTCCCATAAAACTTGTGATTGCTGGTTAGAGGCTGAACAGCAATTTTACAGGATTTGTATATGTTGCTATGGTTACAGTTCTGCTACAGTGTAGCCATGGATGCTAGCTACAGACGTTTCTATGGTTACAGTTCTACTACAGTGTAGCCATGGATGCTAGCTACAGACGTTTCTGGTTGGTTACAGTTCTGCTGAATTAATTTTTGGCAGAAGCTTGTAATAAAATCACTTAAAATCAATATTTCATGTCAAATGATTAATGTCTTGGGTTAAGTAGCCGTGTAATAAGCGGGATAATGTACAGGGAGCCTCTGCTTCGCATGAGGGTCTTGATTTATCCTGTCGGGGCTTATTTTGCGATTATGATCAGCTCACTGTACATTATCCCTTTGCATAACAGATATCTGCAGCACTGCACATCCCCCTCACCTGTGTTTTTTAAATGGTACTCGGCAGAACGATATCTATATTTTCTCACTGTGGTGCTGAACGGTTGTCCAGGTTAAAAGACGGACGCTCGGCCAACAGCCGCCAGAGCAGCTCTGAGAACGAGCCGAAGTACTCGGACCCTCGGCCGTGGAGCAGCACCGACTCGGACAGCTCCAACCGCAACTTGAGGCCGGCCATGACGAAGGCCAGCAGCTTCAGCGGCATCTCCGTCCTCATCAGAGGAGACAGCTCAGGCAGCAGCAAGAGCATGGGCCGGCTCTCCAAGACCGGTAAGGACACACACAACCGGGGCTTGAAATTAACTCTGGCCGCAAGCTAAATCCCGGTCCTGTCCCGGTCCTGTCCCGGTTGATGTTGGTAAGTAATTCTACGAGCGACTTTGGCATATCGCCGGCTTGTCATCAATCAGTCTTTTGCAGTCTAAATATTACTTGATTTTACTTTACGACAGCCAAGAAATTAAATCAGCTCGAGGAATTCTGAACCCACTTGCCAGAGCGGGTGGTTGATGAAATAGTTAGTTTCATGCCCTGTGGATAACCATCCATCATCTGCCACTCCTGTCAGTGTTTGATTCTCCACCCAGCAACCCCACACATCCATCCAGTGACTAGTCAGCAGTGCAGCACCCGTCACAGCTCATGACCTGCCTGCGAAGACAGTCATATTCTAATAAACTTGACAAAATCAGAGACCACACACTGGTCTCGTTTCATTGCATCAACATCTATCAGTTACACAAGGCAGTAGTTGAATTGGAGTGAGACACTGAATTTGATGCTCAAACTTCAATTAAAAACTGGTGCTTCACTGTGCGTAGTCACAAGTGGCTGCGAGACCGTGCAGGAAGGCAAGTGGAAACACAAGCCACGCATTTTTAATCTCTTCTTCCTCCATCGATTTATTTGATCTGGTTTTCGGTTCCACTGAAGTTCACGGCATTGACGGAGTGCTTTTCTTTTGCCACCCGGCAACAGCAGAGTGAGGTCTTCATACCTCCAGTAGCTGTGTACTGCTCATTAGTCAACCGCTCACTTGTCTCTCCACAACTGTCTGTCTATTTTTGACGATGCACTGTTGAAGGCTTGCAGCCCTGGCATGCCTCCACCTTGTTGTGTGTGTCCTCTTTCCCCTCATAGTAACATTCTCCTCATTTTTAGTCTGAATTCATTGGTTATATCAATGAAAATGTGAGAACCATATGTTGTTACATGATCATGATGATGGCTGCGGTTATCAGTCAAGAAAAGTTTGGCAAAGAATTTTTCTTCACCCTTTGAAGTAAACATTGGCCGAGGCCTTTCTAATCCTTTTTTCTACCATATTTTCCTTTTAGATTGCGATCATCTAATGAACAATTATGTTAGAGAGTCACCGTGTCCTCGCCACAGCAGTTGTGGCATATATGTAAAAACGTGAAAAGCTAAATGAAGACATTAATCAAGAAATTAATTAACATGTCATGTAGAACTAGTGATATCATTATCTTTTTCCCAGTTTATGGCGGCATCTCTCCCACAGGTAATTAGATTAGATAATTAGTTATATACATTTGGAGTTTAATATTTGACCTCTCAAAGTAGTACACATTTCTTAAAGTTGTACTTTTTGACTGCAGCTGGGTGCTGGCATATCAATGTCATATTCACTTATTTTCATTGACCGCTCTTAATAGCCAATGAGTTCAAGCCTCCTCCACCACTAACACTGCCATGCCGCCAAACCCCCCCCCCCCCACCACTGCATCCTTGTGACTGTCCCATTTCCTTTTCTACTAAGGCCTAACATGTTTTGCTGTGTGTGGCGGTTAAGGCGTTCCTTCTTGTTCCTCCTCCCTTCCCCCCCCCCTCCCCCAGGTTCAGAGTCGTCTAGTAGCGTAGGTTCCTCCACGGGTTCGCTCTCTCGCTCCCAGCCGCCCCTCCCCGTCCCGGCTCTGACCCAGGCAGGCCATGCCGCGCCGCCCGTGGCCTACCCGGTCGTCTGCACTAGTAGTTCCGTGTCTTACGAGGTGGGCAGGAGTGGCCCGGCGCTGCAGCCACCGCCCCCGCCGCCTCCGCCGCCGCCGACATCCACGACTAACACTAGCTACTATTTGCTTCCACTGGAAGCCACGGGGATACCGCCAGGGAGTATCCTGGTCAACCCACACACAGGTTGGTACCCCCCCAAACCAGAGGACGGTCACATAAGTCAGCCTGAGCCATGGGCCCACGAAGCCATGCTCAAATGTCCCGTGTTTGCCTGTGCGTGTCTTGTCCTGTCATCCGAAATCTTACCTTCGAACTAACACGACTCACACAGCTAAGCTCTTTAGTCCCCTGTCCGATTTCTTCTTTGTCTCGGTGTAGAGAAACGGTTAGAGCAGCAGCTCTCCAGCAGTGGTAAGTCTCAGGGGGGGGGTAGGGGATTCTGTCTCAACCAAATCGGTGGGACGGGAAAACAGCAGAACGCCAAGGCATCATGCATTATTAATGTCTCTTTAAGTTCCGAGATCTAAGTCATGAGTATTTTCTGGAGGACCGTAATTAGAAGTTGCCTCGTTGCTTATGATTGCGCTTTTAAGAAGTAAACTGAGCCAACAGAAAGCATATCATCTTCCTAGAATCAGTCTGAATTGGCATGGAAGTCATCGTCTAATGATGCGGCTTGCATGCAAATGAGATTCCACTCTCTCCTCCTCCGTCCCTCAGATAAGTTTCGAAGGCACTTTGAAAAACTATAGCCGTCTCCCAAGATCATTACAGCCGACGTTGGTCAAAACAAATTCCCCAAAGTGTTGCTGAGACTCTGTTAACGAAGCCATACTGTACACTGAGTTGAATATAGAGATGCGTCTGGCCTCTGATGTCTAATGTTTTGCTCGTCTTAAATATGCAAGGGGTCTGATAAGGCAAGAGCTGACAATAATATTTTCTGCCAGGGTGTGAAAGTGCTTATTGACCTTTATTCAGGAGTTGACAAATGGGAAGGCTTATATAGCACCGAAGCCCCGGGAATTAATTTCGGTACTCAAAAACGGAACGGAGTTATTTTTCAGGGTCACTGGACAGTCATGGGGACTGAACATGGAACATAAATTGAAGAGCCCTTTGCACCTCTACAGAAATGAGCCCAAGTGTAAACATAGATTTTTCTCTGCGAGGTAATTTATTTGGGGGCTTGTGTGCTGTAGGTAGGAAATGTCCAACCCCTAAATCTTTGATATTGGACACAGTAGCATGCTCTCACAAGCAGAATGCTACACAGTGGAGCTAGCCCGTCCAGGTCTGGCAACGAGCTGCCTTGAGATCATGTCTGTTAGTAATGTACACTCCATAGATGCTCACAGAATACAAACAGTGTGAACACCAGTGGAGAGAGGCAAGTGATGGATAAGTCAAACACTGGAGCCTAGTGTCTAGCAGAAGCCTCTTTTTTTTAAGAAGAAGAAAAATACCTTTTGAAAAGGATCAGCGTTCAGCGCCAGCCTATTTCGCAGCGGAACCTCTGAGAAATACATTCATGCATAAATGAATTCATAAAGAATCGGCGCAGGAAAATCACGAGAGCATCAGGCAGTTTTTTTTTTTTTTCATCAGCAATTCAGAAATGAACTCTCAGGGAAAAGAAAATGAGGGCAAATATATTAAATTCATTATCTAGGCCAACGTAGATTTTACAGATTCTCTGCACATAATGTACCTCTACAATATGCTCAGCCTTCTCCCAGCTTAGGCAAAGGTACACATTTATTATAAATGTTTATAGAGAACTGTGGATTGAGGAATATGCAAATGGATTTCTTTGTTCCATGTTTCCGCTTCCCACCTGTTTCAGGACAAAACTAACTAAGGCACAGTCCTATCAGTTTGTGTGTACCAATTTGGCAAAATGATCAAATTGAAAATGGTAATACTTTATAATAGGAGGTTATGGTAAGTTTATAATGGGTGATAAAATGTGTCTTGTTCATTGTAGTTTGAAAAGATAATATTTGAGGAGTTACTGTAGTGAAGTGCTGTTCCATTTGATGATTTTTACGTTTTTGATGAATTATTGGTGAAGACTGTTCTAGAATTGCCCTCATCTCCTCTCTCCCCACCAGGCCAGCCCTTTGTGAACCCAGACGGCAGCGCTGTGGTGTACAACCCCAACTTGGCCCCCCAGCAGGGCAGGACCCAGCAGCCCCTGCCCCCCCCACCACCAGCACCGCCCCCGCCTGGCCCCCACCAGCACCAGCCAGCCAACCACGTCCTCTCCCAGGTCCGCCCCCACACACCCAAAGCAGCGCAGTCGGATTAAATGCATTTAAGTGCTAAGAAATTACAGCCCCAAACATCAAAATCAAAATCAGAAACACCATATTTGTCACCAAACTGAAAGAATATACAAATAAGGCAACTACTGATTATACACTGCCCATCAAAACCCATTTATTTTTACTATTTTCCACATTTTAGAATAACAGTAAAGACATCAAAACTATGACATAACACAAATGGAATGATGCAGTGACCAAAAAGTGTTCAACAAATCAAAACTATCTTATATTTTAGATTCTTTAAAGTAGCCGCCCTTTGCCTTGATGGAAAGGCAAAAGGCTTTGGAAAGAAATTCATACATAGGCGTCAACTTCATTTATATTTGTCTAAGAAACAAATTTCAAGCATTTAAGCATAAGCCTTTAGATCAAGCTGGCTTCAAGGTAATGGAAAAACATAATACAGTCGATCAGGTGTCCCCAGACTTTTGACGGGCAGCGTAAATCTAAAATATAGAAGAAAGTAGAAACATTACTGCTCCTGCTACTACTTTCCACCTGATGAGGACTCGAGTTTTTTTTTTTCACTTTTTCACCTCTGTTTACACAGCCAGGCCCGTTCCCAGTCATTTCACGGCCGACACAGTGTCATTTGTTGTGGGAAAACTTTGCGACCCGCGGCTCTCCTCAGTCGCCACCTTGTCAAGAGTAAATGGATTGAGTTCAAGTGTCATGTAAACACCACCATGACCCCCCCCCCACACCCCCCCCCCCTCGGTGCATTAGAAAGCCCCAAACGGTAATCATTAGCATTCACGCCGGCCCCTAGAGTCGGCGACGGGCAATCTTCTTCCGAGGCCTTCCGTCACAAGCTGTCGGCCCGAGTTCCTCCTTTTTTTTTTTTTTTTTTGGAGCCATAAGGGTTGAGCTTCATTAGTGAGAATAGCAGAGCTGGAAATTGAGTTGACCCCCGCGGCGACGATGCACAGCCCAGGGGTCGAAGGGAAGGAAGCCGCTCACGAGCCAATGGGAAAGCGGCGTCCCTTCCTAATAACCGAGGACAGACACCATCAGGGATAAGAAAGGAAGGAGTTGATGAGAACTTTGCAGATAAGAAATATTTGGTTTGACCCTGGAGCCCCGTGGTCCTTATTTTAAAGCCTGTTAATTGATTTCTACCAGTCAACCTTGGTGGAGGAGAATCATATTATTGGTCACCTATTGACTAAGCCTTTTGTCTTAATTAACATCATTACTGTTAAGACCTCTTCCCCAGGCACTCTCCCATCCCTCTCTACCCATAAACTAATAGGCTTTTCCTCTTGTTTATAGAGGATAAACCTTCCAGCTCCTTTTCTTGCTGTGTGCGTTACTACTCCTGTCTGACTAAACCCATTGCCCCTCGACCTCTTCTTCTTCTTCTTCTCCTGTTGTTGTTTTCTCTCCTGCTCTGTGTGTGTGTGTGTGTGTGTGTGTGTGTGCGTGTGTGTGTGTGACCTGTCTCAGCCGGCCCGGCCCCTCCAGCCCTCCACTCAGCCTGTCCAGTACCCAACGGTCTCTTACCCACCGCAGCTCCTCTCGGTCTCCCCTAACCAACAATACACTGTGGTACCTGCCTCTTCTCTTCTTCTTTACGCCTCCTATCCAGTCCTCCTCAGTCTGTCCTGTCTCATCTATCTGGCTGGCTTTCCTTGTCGTCGTCCCCTCACTCCCGTACTGCTCAGTAGGGCTGCAACTAACGGTTATTTTCATTGTCGATTAATCTGTCGATTATTTTCTCGATTAATCGATTAGTTGTTTGGTCTATAAAATGTCAGAAAATGGTGAAAAATGTGGATCAGTGTTTCGCAAAGCCCAAGATGACGTCCTCAAATGTCTTGTTTTGTCCACAACCCAAAGATATTCAGTTTACTGTCATAGAGGAGGAAAGAAACCAGAAAATATTCACATTTAAGAAGCTGGAATCAGAGAATTTTGACTTATTTTTCTTAAAAAATGACTCAAACCGATTAATCGATTATCAAAATAGTTGGCGATTAATTTAATAGTTAACAACTAATCGATTAATCGATTAATCGTTGCAGCTCTACTGCTCAGAAAGGGACCCAAGACAGTAATTCCAGCCAGCATTATTTATATGGCACTTCTCTGAGGGCGAAAAAAAATAAAAAATCTGCTGCAACCTTGCAGCACCTCCAAGGTCCATGAATTAAAAAAGAACCACAGGAATAAAAAATTCAGCTACTCTTGAAGAACAATTGATGAGCCTTTTTTTTTTTTCTTCCTATGGCACTTCTCTGAAACAGATGATAGATGGTTCAGCTATCACAGATATCATTGATCAAAGATGAATGATGATTCATGACAGCCTCATTAAGTTGAAATCACTTGAGTTATTTGTTTGTGTGAGAAATTATCAAGGGAGTAGAGATTTGTTCTCAAGGCCATAAGTCAGATCGTAATACTTTTTTGCCATACGAGAGTATTCGAGCATAATTTGACACGGACAGTGATTGGACGGCTCATGAATAAGGAATGGGGAAGTCTTTCCGGCAAAATGAATGGAGCAAATTCTATTTTAGGTTTTCTGCCCACTGGACCTCTGAATACATAATGTGACATCAGTATCTGTTGTGCAGAATTGGTGTAAATGTGTGAAAATACAGATCCAGCGGATTTCGGAAGTTCGAACCGCAAGTTTACTTAATTTTCTATATTTTAGGGCAAATGAAATGCAGTCGTACTGAGAGTGAAGTGTGAACCCATAGTCAGGTTTAATTAAAATGCCAGTGATTAATGGAGTCATTTTAAATTTCATGGGTTGTGTTTTGCTACCCTATTCCCCTCCATTAATGCAAATTTAGTGTTCTGCTAACTTCTTTTTTGACCTCCCTTCTCCCAATAAATATTCCTTTAATGATTGATTAAAGTTTTAAATTTGTAGAAGACAGCTTTGAATAATTAATACGGCAGCAGATGTTGAATTTGATTTTCTATGAATAGAAATGCTGAGAGTCCTTAACCACCCCCAGCACCCAGTAACTAAAGTAAACCACGCTTCAAAACAGGTCACAAAAGGAAATTCGTAATAGCCTGTTGCATGGCCTTAGTTTAACGTGGAATTTTATGTTTTTCTCCTGTAAAATTTTTTTTTTTTCCCCCTGTTATTCTGCAGCAAGACAACCTGGGAGCCCAGTTCAGCCACATGAGCCTGGGCCGGCAGGCCTCTGGTGAGGGCCGGGACGCCCATACTGCCATGTACCCCTCTTCAGTGGTGCTACAGGCCCCCCCGCAGCAGGCCGGCTACATGGTGCCTCCACCAGGTCAGCCCGTACCTGCCCCAGCCTACTCCACCCCTGCCCCGCCACCTGTCAACCAGCCAGTCATGCAGCAGCAGGGATACATGCAACAATCCATGCAGCAGGTGTGTACTAGACAGAAAAAATACTGTGTAGCCTGTATGACATAGATGTGTATATGTAGTATGATGTATGTATATGACATGTACTGTGTATGATGCTATGTAAAGCCCTTTGAGACATGCTTGTGATAAAGGGCTATATGAATAAACAAGACTAGACTAGAATACTGCCCGAATAAAGCAAACAGCAGAAACTGCTTCCTGTTTGTTGTAAAGCTCAAAGGTCATGGCTCAGGTTTAGATTCATTCATATCAACAAAATTTAAACCCATAAATGCTATTAAATGATATATAGTTAACTGCTCTTACTTTCTTGCTGTGTCTGCACGAGCATTTTAACGTTTGACCTGAAGAGAGGCCGTGCGAGCCGAGAGCCTCGAGCTGCACAGCAGCGCTGGTGTTAATGTGCACCCCTCCGGACCCATGTGCCTCTCCCCCTTTGTGTGTCCGCAGATGCCAGCCTGCTACTGTGCGCCAGGCCAGTACCCCCTCTCCAACCAGCAGTACCGAGCGGTGGGCACGGTGCAGTACAGCGCCCCGCAGAGCCAGCCGCTACCCCCCCCTACACAACAGACAGGTAACTAAAGGCAGAAAGCCCAGCCGGATCTTGGCACTCACTCCAAGTAACAACAACAACACTTTATCTAAGCTCCCTCCAAGTTTGTGCCAGTTTAATATTATTTGTCTTCAGCTGCGGCTCAAATTGCCGTGAGCTGGAACGAGCGAAAGCCATGAAACTTGGCCCAATAACTGGAAATGATGTGCAAATGCTTCCCAAGAAATATGAGCCCAGTCGGCCAGATGGTGGCGCAGTAATTAAGGCCCAAAAATGCAATTTTGGAAAGGCCACGCCCCTCACACCGTAAGTCCGATTGACTTGAAATTTGACACACGAGTCCAGCTCAATGCGCTCTACAAAAAAGCCTCTTGGACCATAAAAGCCCGCCATGATGGATTTTTTGCTAATTTGCATAATGTAAAAAAAAATAATGTGACATCTACTTTTTGGATTTTGACGTTGTCAACACCAAATTTGGTATACGGCCTTGGGGGACTGCGATACACATTTCTATTATAAATGAGCAAGATTGGTCGAAAAACATGGCCGCCATCATCCAAAATATCTTCGCAAAGGGCGGGGCTTAGCAAATATTGGCCATAACTCCTTAACCATTTGTCCAATCATCATAAATCTTGGTAGGTATCTTCAGTCCATGTTTGGGAATAGGTCTACCAAAGCATTTTGAGGCCGACCCACAGGGGCGCCACAAATGCCACAAACGTGTATCTGAAAACCCCGTGGACAGAATTTCACCAAAATTAGTGTGCATGCTCTGCACACTAATTTTTAACCAAAATCTGAAGTGCCATATTGATCGGCCTATCACATATTTGCTCATAACTCAAGATGCCGTTGAGCAATCCTGATTAAACTCACTGGAGACATCCTGCGCTATCGCCTGAACATACACACCGAGTTTCGTTCAAATCCGATGGAGGGGGGGGGACGAATGGCGGAACTTTGAGTGCGCAGTTATTGAAATGCTGCATACATTGTAATGATAAAACAATGTGCTTGGTCTCACTCCTTTAAACAGAATTAAACGAGCTGAAGTGACTTTGCTCACCTTTGTGAAGCCTGAAACCCGCTCGCTGCTGCTAGCGGCTTTAATTTTGGTCGATTGAGCTGCTTCCCTCTGTGAAGCAAAAAAAGGTTTGAACCCTCGAGTTGCCACTTGCGGCTGTATTGTGGCTTTTCCCAGTGTGATTTCGGTTTTCTGAATTTAGCATGTGACTAATTGAATTTCTGACTTGATAGGAGGCTAAGTACCCCCAAATCCTTTTTCCCTCCACATACAGTACATTTTTTGTTTTTGGAGTCTTTTTACTGCATGCTGTGGGGTAGAGGGGCTTGTTACCACTTCTTCACTCTCAGCCCCGATACTCTCCCCTCCCTGTTTTTTTTTTTTGTCACTCTCAGCACTTTGTTTTCTTCGGCTATCCGTTCTTATGGCAGGTCCACAATGGGCTCATCTTGGGTAAACTGCAGCGGGGAAATTAGGCGGCGCCCCTGGGGCAGAAGATCAGAGCGAGGAGCTAATTACAGCGTAGAGCTTTTCTTCCTGAGTCGGCCATTGTGTTGCTCTTCTAACCCTCACAATACCCATCCCCAATCAAATACACGATTAGCATTGTTTCCTCCCCCCACTATGCTCGGCTAACTGCGGTATTAGGCTATGCGCCGGCCTCTCTCGGGAGAAGGATGCACCGCGCCACCAACATCAGAAAAGTGAAATGCTTTGGGGTTTGTTTTTATCTTTTACCTGGCTGCCATTGTGCGTGCATCTGTCCTGAGGTTGTACAGTATATGGGGAAAAGCTGTGTGTGTGGGGAAAATGTCTTCTAGCGTGTTATGAAAGCATTGTATTTTAATATGCCTTTGAATTTTTTTCCCGGGTCCTGTGCTGGGTTTTGCGATGGAACAAGAGGGTCTGGAGACGGGGCCGGGGCGCTGTCTGAGAGGCCTATGATTCTCACAGTGAACCGGTCTCTTTTCCTGCCCCTCACTCGTCCTCTCCTCCATACTGTATTAATCTACCGGAGGGAAAAAAAAAAAAAAAAATGTCAGCTCTCAGCCAGCCCACCTCTTTCCCAGCCTCCTTCAGGACGGACTGTCAAATAATGAGGTCTCCTGTCTGTCAAATACCGAGCCTTCAGATTTGTTTTTCTGTCACAGGCTGTGAATGGTTTTTTTCTCTGTTCTCTATGACTCTACTGCCATATTAAAAGTGTTATTGATCATTATCTGTACTGCTTAATTACTCCGTTTATTGATGCCCATGGGTTGGCCACTACACTGCTGCATATAATCTTCCAATAGACAAATCAGTTGTCTATCAGCTGTTTCTATACGGACTTTGGTCACTGTGTCCAGATGTGTCGCCAGCTAAAAATAAACGAATAAACAATAATGCTGCATTGGTCTTGTTGAGAAAAAAAGCTGATGAAATGGATAGTATGAATTGAAGGACATCAGCACTGAAAGGAAAGATCCCTGTCTACGTTCCCCCTTCTTCAAGCAAATATATGTTTTGGGGGTTTTTTTTTAAAGTGTAAGCCAGTATAAGCACCAGTATATCTACTAAGAAGCAGTTGGGCAGCAAGCGTGTTTTAATGCTAATCTCCTGTAAGCCCCCCCCGCCAGTGCAGACAGCAAACATCAGCTTGTGCCTTTTTTTTTCGAGGGGGCCCGAATGTTTTAATTTTTATTTCCGCTTCACGCTCGGTGTGTGTGTGTGTGTGTAAAGTGAGAGGTGAGAGAACGGCACTAAAAATAGCCCGGCCTCACCGCCTTCCCGCCAGAGGCCATCCTTTCCTTTTTTTTGTCCCACTTCTCCTCTCATCTCGGCCCAAATTGATTGCCGTCGCTCCGGCCAAAATAAAAGCCAGGAGAAATTGAAAACTGCCCAGGCCCTCCCCTCCCTTTTTTGCTTGCTGCTTTTTTTTTTTTTTTTTTTTTTTACCGTGGGCATTTACACGGCTGCAATCGCTCGCCGGTAACCTTGACACTGATCTATTTTACCCAGTGGAAGAAGAATACCTGTTACTAGTTTCAGAGGATTCGTTCCCTCTAACAGTATTTCCATGCAATGTTTATTTCCTCCCAATATCTTTCCCAGTGGTAAATTCTTTTCAAGTGAAATTACTTACGGGGGAAAAGCAGTTCATTCTCCCAGCTGTTTTTATGTCGACTTGACGGAATCATCGGTTGTGCCGAACGAAAGTGAAGCTCAGTGCGCTCGGCCCCATGGAGCTGCTTTGCCGACGCCCAATCGCCTGAAATCATCAAGTCGTTTTATTCCTGCTGGTTCACAGAATCACCTTTTTTTTTTTTTGTTCCTTCCTTTCCTGTCGCTCTAGGTTACCAAACTGTGATGCCAAATCAACCGCAGAGCTATCAGAGTATGATAGGAGTTCAACAGCAACAAAGTCAGACCCTGGTCAGTGGCCAGCATAGCAATATGGGAACTCAGATGCAAGGCATGATGGTCCAGTATCCCTCCATGCCATCTTATCAGGTGTGTATTCTCTTCAAAAAAAAATGAATAAAATAAAATACAACTAGTTCACTTTATTCCAAATGAACTGACGGTATATAAACACCTCAGCTACTAGCCTAGTTGAATCCAATCCAGTTGAAAGTTCAATGTGTTTGTCTTTTTTTCTCTCAGTTTTTATAGTGAAAACAGTTGCCATGTCTATAGGACTTTATTGTAAAGCTTGTGTGGGGCTCTCGTCTCTCCAGGTATCCATGCCCCAAGGGTCGCAGGGTGTACCACAGCAGACATATCAGCAGCCAATCCTCATCCCCAACCAGTCTAACCAGGGGCCCATGCCAGCCTCCAGTGTCCAGGTTTACTACAGTGTTATCACACCTAACCAACAGAACTCAATGAGGTACAGTAGCAAATGCTTTATATGGCACCAATCAGGCTTCATATATTTGTCAGGCTGTAAACTTGTGAGGTTCCTGCTGGGTCAGCCTCGTTCCTCTTTCCTGCTTTTGATGCCGCTGTGCACGGGAAGGAAGGGGTCACTTCTAAAGGCCCCTCACCCCTTTAGGGACCTCAATTTTAGTAGGCCAAGCTCAAGATGATTTATAAGGCCAGATATCCAGTGAGTCTTAATATAACAGCGATGGTCCCGCGTGGTGAGCGGCTCTCTCTACACCATCCTTCATGTTGGCTGCTGTGCAGATGCACACTATTCCTCAGGGTGCCTGCCTGTCTGCAGCAGCTGCCTCTGTGCTTTGGGCTGACACATCACCCTTCGCTTTGCTTATATCCTTATTAAATCAGGATGGAGGAGCCTCGAAAGCAGAAAACTGGAAGTGGCACGCCTGCAATTTGGTTACCGAGGCCGGATGATAAATGCTTATTACCCTTGATTTGTTTTGATTCGGCTGAAAATGAGCCCCATCCCCCCCCCAGCATTGAACCTCACTAGTGTTTGATGAGGAAATTTATCGTGATTCTAATGTAATACAGGCTATTGATCCCCAGTGTACACTGTGTTCCACTTGGCTAATTTAGCCCATTTTTAGGCCAATGAGCTGAATTCTGATTACACGGTGATGCCGTGCCCGTGATGTGCTGCCCGTGCTGCTTCAGCGGGCCGCTCGTCTGTTTTTCTCTCACTGCTGTTTGTCTTCGTGCAGCTCGTCGGTGGGGTTCCTGCCTCCTCCGGGGTCAGAGCAGATGCAGTTTCCGCGGCCGTCCTCCCCCTGTAGCTCCCAGCAGATCCCTGCACAGCAGTGCTCAGGTACACCGCCATGGTCAATTAATACAAGGTTTCAACAAGGACATCAAAATCAATGGCTTCTGTATCAATAAGCAAGTCAAGCAGAGCCAGCCGGTTGGTCCTTGGTTGGTCGCGGTACAACTCTACCTCTGTAAAAGTGATTGCAGGGCAATAGCAGAGGAAAGTTCTGTGTGATGTCTTTTTTTTTCCTCAAGTTTTCATTGCAGAATAGAGATGAGATGAGAACAGCAGAACACTTGACTAATGAATCCCAAACTCCCAAAATTATATATCACTTGCTCTGATAATACACCTCAAAATGATGCCCCTTCTCCCTTTCCTCCTCCATTCCAACATTTTTTTTTTTTTTTACTCTTCCTCATCCTCGTCCATTTTTCCTCCTACTCTCTACGATTCTATCCACTTAACTGAACCCACCTCTCTCCCTGTTTCTTGCCTCAAAAGTGGAAGCTCCTCTCCCCTAACCCTGGAATTAGATTGCGCTAGACAAAAGAGGGATGTCATCAGGAGAAATTACCTCTCGCCGAGTTCTCCGGCAAATAAAAATGGATTGAATTGATTCAAAGCCAGGATATAGGGGGAAGAGGGGGCACAATTTCATCTCCTCCACGAAGCCCATAATATAAGGTTCAAACAACAAAAGGGGAGGTAGTCATGTCAACGTCTGAACATCAGCCAGCCCACCACCACCATCCCCCCCGCTTCATTCAGCCTATGTGTGCCAAAGGGCTTTAAGGTGATAATTGAAATTACACTCTCCAGCCTTAACGATCTAATTATTGAACAGATATGGGGTGGTAATTAAAAAGTAATTCCTCTGCTTCTTTGTTCCCTGTTATGGCCATCTTGGAGAAAAAGAGCCTTCATGGGTTCTCTAATTCTAATTTGCCGTTTTATGTTGCCTCGGTTAATGTGAATTTCCTCTGGTGGCGAGCCCTGTGATCGTTCCCGACCATCTCCCCCTCATCTCCTCTCTTCTCCTCCAATAACTAATTATAGTGGGAAGGAAAATGTTCTCTCAAATGCCAAAATTAAATTGCTCCGCTAAAGCAGGTGGTCAAAATGTTTTTAATTTTGCGCAGGGATTACCAAGTGAAATGACTGGCCGCGTTCAATTTTGTGTTTACATAGTGATCAAGTAAATATTGAGGTAGAAAAAAAGAAACCAGGACTCACTTTGATGGATGAAATGTATGTAAAATGGAAACTGTTAGACCTATAATACTGCTATACCAGCTGCTATAACAAAACAAAAAAACTATCGGTATGGCCGATCGGTATGGCAGATATGGCTCATAGACGATCGGCGGCAAAAAAGGTTATCAGGGCGTCCCTAGTATTTTGGATTTCCCACGCTTCAAAATGATTACTGCTAACCTGTGTGTTCATGTATTATTTTGAGTTGTTTATTAGTCTAGTTAATTTTAATATAAAAGGAAACGGCGCCTCATTGGCACAGTTTTATTTGTATGCCTTCATGTTTACTCTAAAACATCAGTAAGCCGAGTTCAAAAGAAGAGCATTAAGACAGTTTAGCAGTCCTAGCAAACAGAAGCCGCAAAATATAATAACAGTTAAGAGCAGTTCAAAGCGGTCCTGTAATAAGGCCAAGCATAGCTAATCTTCAGGGCAAACAAAGTTAATTGGATGCTTGGCAGCTCAAAGTTTTCTGATGTGATTAATTGTCAATGCAGTAGCTGTCCTTGAAATACTGTCTGGAAGTCCCACATTGACAGGTATAATGTTTACATCAACAAACCTAATTTCAACACAGGAATTTAATAACATGTTACACAGTCAGTGACTGAATGTAATAACTGGCTTGCCATCACCTGTAGCTAGGTGATGAAGATTTATAATGGTGAGGCTGAGATATTAATACAATATAGACATAATATATGGCATATTAATAATATATAGAGCAAAATTGATGATTTCTTCATGGACATGCAGAAGTAGGTTTTACATGCTATTTACATGCCAATGAATGTGTTAATTAGCATACTACTTTTTGCAGTCCATATATACTATAACGCAGTGATTCTATTCTAATTTAGTACACATATGGGCCACAGACCCCCATTTGATGAGATTTTGTCTCTTGGACCCAAATCTGAAAATATGTCTATTGTCAGATATGATTTTGTCCAGAAATCCATGACTATCTGTATTGTAGGTAGAGAGATAACAGTGAAACTATGATAAAAAAAAGTCATTCTTCTACATTCTCTAATTGTGTTAACTTCTTGTAAATGAGATAATGGTGAAGTTTAACAATTCACCAATTTGCTGGGGACCCCCTGGAACCCCCTCAAGGACCCCTGGTGGTCCTCGGACCCCACGTTGAGAACCACTGTGTTTACTTTTTAGGTCAATTAAAAATAAAAAAAAAATAAAATAAAAAATGACTGTGTGTGTTTGTGCATGCAGGTGTTCCCCCTCCACCAGGTGGCGGTATGGTGATGATGCAGCTGACTTTGCCCCCCAGCCAGCAGCCGCGGCCGCACTCCCCCCCACAGTGGAAACACAACAAGTACTACAGCCTGGACCACCAGAGAGGGCCCAAGTCGACAGAGCTCTCCTCCATAGACACCTCACAGGTACTGGAGCCCGCAAGGCCAAATAAAGGGAAGCAGTGAAATAAGCCAACACCGAATGTCCCCAGCATCACACGCAAAGTGTAACCAACCAGAATGTAGGGTAGCGGTGTGAAACTCCTACTAAAGGATGCTGACTAGTGCTTCTGGGAAGTATGGAGTCAGTCCAAAAGTTCGGTTCAGAGCTCTGGGTTTTTACTTTACTGTTATTTGAAAACTGTGTGCACTGTACACAGGCTGACGTTAGCCAAAAACACAAAAAAGATGACAGAGAACTTAGGGCTGGACAATATATCGATATTATATCAATATTGTGATATGAGACTAGAGATCGTCTTAGATTTTGGATATCGTAATATCGTGATATGGCATAAGTGTCTTTTCCTGGTTTTAAAGGCTGCATTACAGTAAAGTGATGTCATTTTCTGAACTTACCAGACTGTTCTAGCTGTTCTGTTATTTGCCTTTACCCACTTAGTCATTATATCCACATTACTGATGATTATTTATCAAAAATCTCATTGTGTAAATATTTTGTGAAAGCACCAATAGTCATCCCTACAATATTGTCGCAATATTGATATCGAGGTATTTGGTCAAAAATATTGTGATATTTGATTTTGTCCATATTGCCCAGCCCTAAGAGAACTCACAGCCCAGAGGTGAGGGAAATGCTGGCGAGTCACAAATTTGAGGACTTGAGACTTGCTTGACTAACATTGATAAAAGACTCGACTTGACTTTGACTTGGTATTCATGACTTGAGACTTGACTTAGACTTGAGACGGATGACTCAAAATGTCTTGACTTTTTTTTTTCATTAAATATTTACTTGTTCATTTAGGAGGCTTGTTATTGATTGCCACAAAATGTCAAATATCAGTAAGATTTATAAGATGTAACAGGCTGCAACAGTTTTCGTCAATGTTGAAAATAAAACTCAACTTTTCATGGCCGCTGTCTTTTAACTGATTTAAATGTGGAAACTGGGGTAGATCATCAGAATTTCGTATGACTTGACTTGTGACTTGCTTGACTTATAGCAGGGACTCGACTTGACTTGCTTGATTCCCACCACAGTGACTTGGGACTTGCACATGTGTGACTTACTCCCACCTCTGGCCCAGCCCACAGCCAGTCACACACCCTGAAGAAATCAAAGCACTGCTTAAGTACCAACTGTCAGTCACATTAGCCCTTAGCAGCAGAGGTGCTACCAAAAGTAGGAATGGCTATCTACCATTTTGACATACAAGCCAGTCATTTAGTCTTTACATTTATACAAGGTGATACTAGTGATCAGCTATATGTGGAACTGCAGGGCTGTCAGGAAAAGAAAAACAAATGTACACAAATCCAAAACACATTGCTCCCCCCTCTCATCAGCACACTTGGCACAGTCCAGTTGGAAACACTGGTGTGTGTGTGTGTGGCAGCATTCACGTGTGCCGTCCCTCACCAGGAAGTGGACCTCAGAGAAAACAATGATTAATAGAGGTGGAAAATAGAACAAACTTGTACAAAGGAAATACAGCACTGAAACAGAGAATAAAGTATTTGCATTAATTGACTGAAGTGGATCCTGGTTTAGCAGATGAATACATCATTTAAGAAATCACTAGAATATAACTAAGGATGAATTGAGAATGAGTGCAGGGGCTATGAACAGGGGGTTCCCCAAGCTACTACTAAGCGTCTACTCACCTCTGTCTGGCCGGTCGCTTTTATAACTGAATGTCACTAAACGTACACACTATTAGAATTTGGTAGTGACAACCGAATTTATGAATGAGAGCGACTGCGCATGTCTGGTACACACTGGAGCAGACTGAAGTAAAATGAGTAGACTACAGGTAACAGGAGTCACTCCACTCCGATCTTGCGATGGCTGGAAATAATGTCTGTAACCATAGTAACGTTTACTTCAGATCAATATGGCGGCTACCACTGCCTGTATTTTCAGTTTATTTGACACCACTAACATAAGTAACCAGAGGCGTCAATTAATCCATAAGATCTTAATAAACCGCACACACTGACAGCGGCGTCACTTTCTCTTTTTCCACCGCAGGAACTTCATACTTTTAACCGCAACATCTGGGCCGAGACGCAGAACTGTTAGGAGCAACTGCAATGTTGAGGAATATAAAATTTGAGGATGTCCCACAACACTTACCTCCGTCTCTTTCAAATTAAGGATGACAATGTTACGTAACATAAGGAGTGTCGCGCCACGTTACAACCAGTCGTCCAGTAAAAAAAGCGAAACCGCTGTCAAATTCCGTATCAATACCTGATTTTTTCAGGTAGTGAGTTTGGTTACAGAATGCGGTTGTCACTCTCCTTAATAACCGAACTGTGTGTGAAATTGAAGGAGAGTTGTGAGTTTCATAGAGGTTTCAAAATAATAGCGATCTCTGCTGAACCTCGGATCGCGCAGCGAACGGTTGCCATGGTAACGATGGACTCAACTGAAACTACTGTATAACGCTAAATACAAGGTCTTAGCCTTGTATTTGGGGGGTGGGGGGGGTCTAAAGAGGCTATTGACTGAACAACGTCAGTCAATAGCCTCTTTAGACCAGCCATTCTGGTCCTTGATTTTGATGTTGCCACCCAAGTTTAACCAATCCTGACAAGTCCCACTTGCACTGACTTTTGCCAATGTTCAAAATATAAATGGGAGAAGTGAAGGGAGGAACAGGGAAAGATTAGAAGGACTTCTGTTTTAGGAGGGTGTGTTAAGGTGTTATGACCATGTAAAATTGGTGGCATTTCCTCATTATTTAAACTGATTTATGTTTCTAACATTATTGGATCTCAGTTCTGTGAGTGCAGTAGTACTCAGGAGAGAGATCCAGTATTACTCTGAGAAGACTAAAATATGCACTTTGGTATTATATTTATTACTATTTGTAATGATATTTTTGTTTTAGACTACTTATTTCCTACAATTTAAAAAATTGCACTGGACTCAAGAAAGTACATTAAACATTCACAATTAAAAAACATCAGTTTATTTTTCAATTGAACATTGGTCCTTTAATAAAAATTTGTATTCATGTTATTTTAATTGTCATACTTTCATAAACATATTTAAGGTTTGTTTATTAATTTGGTAAAAAGTGGCATCACGGGAAAAATGTCTTTTGCCACCGCAAAATGTGGGGAACCCCCTGTAGGCACCTGATTACTGAGGGAGTGCATGTAGCTCCCTCACACAGAAATTACAGCAAATTGATATGATTAGCTCTCTGTCACACAAAAGATTTCTCCAATCCAAAAAATATGTACTGTAATATTATTTAATTTATCTTAAGCATGAGAATCAGTTTGTTGGCCTTGTAAGTTTGCACAAGGAATTCGACTTGGTGGGTTGCTCACACAGGTCACATTAAACATAACACAATGCAAAATTATATATATATATATATATATATTGTTTTTCTATATTAGTATAGAAAAACATTTAAAAATAGAAATTTTTAGGAAATGGGTCTCCTCTTGAAGTAGTATATAAAGAAAGTATTAGAAATCAATAAGTAGTGTATAAAACGTAAAAATAGTATGTAAAACATACGCATGGTCTCTGTTGGAGTCTGACTGATAGGAAGCTTTGGATGTCATAAATGGAATAAAAAATAGAAATATACTCAGATCTAGGGAATATTCTGTGTTTTGAACACCGCAAGTTAAAAAAAAAAAAAAAAAAAAACTTACTACATACTTGCAATTGGTATCAACAGTGGAAAAAGTAGTATCCATGCTTTCCTAATTAAAAGCCAGTTCCCACCAGTTTGCATGCAGTGTGAAAACATTCAAAGCCAGAGTTATTCACAAAATGCCAAGTGGACACGTGTTCAAATTGTTGTTGTTGCACAAAAGTGCTGTCGCACGGAACATGTCAAACAGATTTTTCTTTTTATTGCGTTATCTCATGATTTTCTTTGTGAATTTTTTTGTGACCAGGATTGATCAGTTTATTTCTTAATGATAGAGCATTCATTTTAGGTTTTTATGTATGGGGTAGATCTGAGATGTGTTTTGTAAATGGCAGAGGTTTTTCATCGTTTGAATTGTGTTTGTGTGTGTGTGTGTGTGTGTGTGTGTGTGTGTGGCTACAGAGCAGTCCTCAGCTTGGCAGCCCCTCCCCCTCCCCGGCCCAGTCTCCCACGCCTACTCACCTGACCAATGTGAAGAACATCCGTCCAGGCCTGGCCTCCGCTCCCATCATGCCACAGTTCTCCCGACCCTTTGTGCCAGGGCAAGGTAGGCATCAAGAAGGCCCGGTGAATCCTCCCACATACTAGCCAGTCTGAGAAAGAAAAGAAAGTTAAAGGTGGGGGGGGGGGGGGGTTGCGCAACAGCAGGGCACATGGTGCACATCGGGAATTGGCGATGACAAAAATGGGAAGAAAATAGGCAAAAAAAAAGGCACCAAAAAAAAAATCATGGTTATGTATTCCATACGTATGCTGATGGATTATATTTGGGCAAAATGAAATGGAGAAACTGATAAAATTTAAAATAGGTTTCCATTAACAATGTTAATTTGCTTTGACAGCCACAAGCAACGACTTTTGATAGAGCAAAGCAACACAAAAGCAAGTGGTCGTGTTTGGTCTGAATGTAGCACAAGGGGCGGAGCCACAATATTTATACGCCCATACACTAGGGATGGGATAGGGCTGGGCAATATATCGATATTATATCGATATCGTGATATGAGACTAGATATCGTCTCAGATTTTGGATATGGTAATATGGTGATATGGCATAAGTGTCTTTTCCTGGTTTTAAAGGCTGCATTACAGTAAAGTGATGTCATTTTCTGAACTTACCAGACTGTTCTAGCTGTTCTATTATTTGCCTTTACCCACTTTGTCATTATATCCACATTACTGATGATTATTTATCAAAAATCTCATTGTGTAAATATTTTGTGAAAGCACCAATAGTCATCCCTACATTATTGTCGCAATATCGATATCGAGGTATTTGGTCAAAAATATTGTGATATTTGATTTTGTCCATATCGCCCAGCCCTAGGGACGGGACAATATGCTTATGTCACGATACGATTCGATGCGTGATATGGGATTCACAATTCAATAGAACCACGATACGATGTCGTAACTAAAAGTTCAAACGACAACAAAGTAAGACTGTGCAGAGTTATGGTTATTTCTGTGCCTCAAATCTTTCTAGCAATGGCTTGCTAGAACGTAAACAACAATTTAAAAAATATCATTACAAAGTGCAGATAATATAATTTGGATGCTTGTGAAATTGTGATGGGCAAGCCCGTCCCAGAGCTAATACCACAATTCAGTTGAAGTCCCTTCTCTGGGGGGTTGTCAGAAGCTAGTTTGGGAAATGTAGGAAATCACGGAAGTAGAAGTAGATGAGGCCGGCTGAAGGAAAGCAGGCACACCAACAAAGTAAACGACAAACACCTCATCACAAAATAACATCTTGAGGGGGGAGGTTCCTTTTAAATATGTGTATGCGGGTGTGTGTGTGTGTGTTTTCCTAGGAGACTCGCGGTATCCCCTGCTCGGACAGCCCCTGCAGTATAACCCCCAGATCCGTCCCCCTCTCCTCCACGCACCCCCGATGGTCCCCAGTCACCAGGTGAGTCGAAATGCACACCTGCCACTCAGCCTTTGTTTTTGTTTTTTTCACCCCAGTTCTTGGTTATGCAAATAAACAGTTAAACAAAACAACTTCACAAAATCAGCGCCAGTGTCTGTCTCTGATTTTTTGGAATCCCATCCATACCTCTTAATATGCTGTGACTGCACTGGAGTTTGATCTGGTCTCCCCCCCCCCCCCCCCCCTCTCTCCAGGTACCCATGGGTATGAGGCACGGTGGCGGCCGAGGAAGAAAACAGCCCAGGAAAGCTCTGTCTACAGATCTCAGTGTAGGTGAAGCAGGTAAACTTAGGGACAAACTCTGTCAGCTGTAAGGCAGAGATGAGCAGGGAAACTCCAAACTAGAAGAGTTGGAGACCTCATGGCAACCGGTCATTGGCTACCAGAGGTGTGGACTCGAGTCACATGACTTGGACTCGAGTCACAAATTTGATGACTTTAGACTCGACTTGACAAAATCAAAAAAAGACTTGCAACCGGACTCGGACTTTAACACCGATGACTCGTGACTTCACTTGGACTTGAGCCTTTTGACTTGAAAAGACTTGATACCTTCCCCCCAAACCCAAAGATTAAAAAGCATGTTATTTTAAAAAGTGTGCCACGAATCAATTAATTTCCCTTCATTTCCTGAATCAACAAACGTTAACGCTATTCGTTCCCAGCGAGTCGACACTTCATTTCCCAGATCCACTTTGTTTGAACCAGTCTGACAGCATCCAATCAAGTTGCAGGAGAGAACCGTGAAGAAGTAACGTTACGTTACTGAGCGCCAGTTGGAAAAAATGATACCAGATAATTTCGTTTGTGTACAAAAACTGCGGTGGTCAACCAAAAACAAATTGCAATATGCAAAACATGCAAGTCGAAAATTACAGACGGAGATGCAACAACTTCCAACTTTGTTCGACATGTGAAGCTGCACAAAGAACGGTAAGTCGAGGCTAATAATATTAACGTAGTTAGCGAGCCAATGCTTAGCTAACATTACAGCTATCCGTTGCATCCACCGCAGAGCCACCACCCCCAGTTCTTCCGTAACACAGGCTCCATGTCGGCCATTGTACAGCAATGATCTGTTTAAACAGACGAGAGTGTTGCAGGTTCCCTCCCTGACTCGTACTTTGATGTTCACCTGAAACAAGATGACAAATCAAACGTTACAGCAGCGACATCACAGTGTAACGTTAATGTTAACATTACTCCCTTCACTGAAAATACATGATTTCCTCTGTTGTTAAAAATGCATTACATTTGGTGAAGAGCGCATTATGACTTCTTTAGGACTCGAAACTCAAAGTTTAGGACTTGGGACTTGACTTGGGACTTGTCAGTCTTGACTTGGGACTTGACTCGGGACTTGTCAGTCTTGACTTGGGACTTCACTTGGGATGAGTGCAAAGACTTGAGACTTACTTGTGACTTACAAAACAATGACTTGGTCCCACCTCTGTTGTCTACAGATGTCAATACCGATGTTTTGTATTATAGTTCATGTCGGTGTAGAGCGGCGGCCTCACTGATCCATCAGAGCGTCAACATGGTGGCGGGCAGAAGGACAGGAAGGCTTGGCTCAGAACAGAGCTACTTCATAGCAAGAAGAAGAAACAGACTATAGAGACCTGGAAAACCTCCAGTCATCCCAGTGTTACACCAGGCTTTCTCCGTTTTATCTTTGTCTCGGTCGGAGTCGGACCGTCGTCTCTGTGTTTGCCGCTTTTCTTTTCCAAAACAAAGACAGGAACTCCTCTGATTGGCTAAACGGATGGAGACAAATCCGTCCGTCCAGAAAAGTCAAAGTCCGTCAAAATGGACGCCAATCTGACAGACGGACACATCACCGGCCCTGACCGAACGGACAGCTCTCATTGAAAATGAATTGAAACGGACAGACACAATGGATCAGTGCGGCCACCGCCTAACATCCACAGCTTAAAGGAATAGTTCACCCAAAAATGAAAATTCTGTCATCATCTCCTCACCCTCATGCCAAATGAAACTCAGGTGAAATGTGTTAGTCCATATAACACACAGGGAGGCTGCAGCACAACTTGGTAGCAGCCTTCTCCAAAACAACTGAAGTCAATGGGGACCTGTTCTTTAGAGCTCCAAAACAAAAACAGCCAAACAATCACACTGTGAATAGAAAGACCTAGACACCATTATTTGTTGCAAATCAATCAGCTGTAGTTAAGATTTGCACTAAATGATGGTGTAAATATACTGTAGGTCTTTTTGGAACTCTGAAGAACTGGTCCCCACTGACTTCAGTTGTTTTGGAGAAGGCTGCTATGGAGTTGTGCTGCAGCCTCCCTGTGTGTTATATGGACAAACTTCACCTGTGTTTCAACTGGCATGAGGGGGAGGAGATGATGACAGACTTTTCATTTTTGGGTGAACTATTCCTTTAAAGCATAGCTAAGCTAATGCTTAGTTCCCCTCTGACATTCTCCAGTGTTTGATTTCATTCATATGAATGTGTGATGACTGTGCCTCCTCTCTCCCTCTTGGAGGCAGTGAGCGGGCCGGTCCTGGAGGCGACTGAGCTGCCGGGAAAGAGCAGTTGTAGCCGGAGCCGGGGCGACTGTGTGCCGGGCGAGCTCTCCAGGGCGGGGCCTGGCATCCCCCGGCCCCTCGGACACCACCGCCGCCGCCAGGAACGCCAGCCGGGGGCCGGAGACGACCACCGCCGCCTCCACCTCCACCTCCACCACCACGCCAGACCTACTTTCCCGGTCCTCGCCAACCCCGCCTACGCCCTCCTGGCCGCCGTCCCCTCCAGACACCCCGCCGCCCCCGCCCCCGCCGCCCCCCGCCACACCACCGCTTCCCGCGCCGCCTTCAGACTCGCTACGAGCAAAGATCCCGGTCTGGAGAGGGCCAGCTCCCGATAGCGGGCGCCGCCGTTGCAGCAGATGCAACGGCGAAGGACCTCTGGCTCCCACCCGGCCCCTTTCAACGACAGCTCCCCCCCACCGCCCCCCCGCCACTGCCACCACCACCAGCGTCTCCAGTCACTTCCTGATGCCCTCACTCTCTACTCCCTCCCTTCCCTCCCTCCCTCCCCCCCCCCTTCTGTCGCATTCTAAGTTGGTTTGATGTAGAAAGGTTGTTTTTACACTTGTTTGTAGAGACTCTTGGGGAATGTTTTGTCTTTGTAAATTCTAGCAAATTTGATTAAAAACAGGAACAAAAAGTAACAATAACATATGATACATGATTAACATCCCAAAACACAAAAAAAACAAAAAAAAGGATGAATTTCCAAATGGTTATCGGTCTGCTCACATTTAAGGGGCAGAACATATCAAAGGCAGCCGCTTTTCCCTTTTTTAAAGTTTTTTTTTTTCTTTTTTAAGTTGTGAAATCTTGAGTTTGATCCCTAGCTCAGTTGTCTTGCTGGGCTGTGTTGGAGTGTTTGCTCTGTCTCAGCTGAACTCCACCTAAGCCCCCTCCTCCACCCCCCCCCCCCCGCCCCCCACCCCCCTCCCTCCTGGGCATCTTAGTCCAGCCCCCCCCCCCTCCCACCAGCCACTTGCCCCATATTGTGGTCAGAACATCATGGAGTCCCCCTCTGCTACACAATGGGTCTCTTGTTGTGCCTTCTCTCCAGAGTCTACTGCTTTATTCTCCAACAAACACAAAATGAAGACACCGCAGTGTCTAACTTGTATGGAAAAGACCCGCTTATTGTAAATAATTTATATAATAGCTAAAAAATTCAATCAGTTCTCTTTTCACAGTGAACAGTATTTGTTGGTCACAGGCACAAATGAGAATGACAAAGGCTTTTTTTTTGTTTTGACGTCCCCGGTTTTTAACTTTAATTTAACAATCCTCAGCTTTCAATCTCTCTCTCTCCCTCTCTCTCTGTCTCGCTCTCTCTCTCCTTGCTCTCTCTCTCTCTTGCTCTCTCTCTCTCTCTCTCTCTCTCTCTCTCTCTGTGTCCACACTTTCCAACACTCCCCCTGGTGAAAGGCCAACAGTATCAAGTATCAGAAGGTCTTCTTAAATTAAACCCACTGGGTCACTGGAAAAAAGTTTGCACATTTATACAACTGAATATATATTATATCTATATTTTTTCCTTTCATTTCTCAAAGAAAAAAATGTGTGGATTCTTGAAAGGCTGTTCAATGCTGGTGCAAGTCATTTTTATTTCAGTTTGAAAACCAATAAATGTTTACACCAAAACGACGTCTCTCTCATGAGAGTTCCACCTATCTCTGTTGATCCCTAGGAGCTTTTTTCTTTCTCATGTTTAACCGACGGCTAAAACGTAAGAAGTCCCTCCTGATGTTGTCACAGAAATGCAGAGGACGGCTTATTTAGAAGATACGGGGCCCCTGTCTATGCAAGGCGTATCTAATTTGGTCATCGGCGCTATTCATCTCAATTCACATTTTATAGGGCTATTTGTCTGCTACATTAACCTCCCGCCAACCTCATCTCTTGAAACGCCTCGCGACTTCCTTCCGCTGTAATATTTCCTCGCTAATAACGTCAAAGCAATTTACCGCGAGGAAAACCTAACCCACCTGCCCGCTGTGGCTCACGTATATAAAAGCCCGGGGAAGTCAGAAACGGTTGAAAATGGATGACATTATCGTTCACCCCTCCCTCTCCCTCCCTCATTATCTGAAGGAGGCTGTCCCATGTCCGGCTTGCGGAATTAAGGATCTCCTTCCCTGACAGGAGGATTATTAACGGGTTATTAAGTCAACATCTGGAGCGGCCGCACCGCCGCGCCTCAGCTCGGTGAAATTGAGCTTTCGTAATTGAAGTGAATTTTCCGCTCGGCATTAAATTACCCTTGGGTTGTTGTTTTGTTGTGGTTTATCATTTGCGGGTGCCGTTATTTTCCTCTTCCCCCCCCCCCCCCCCCCCCCGAAGGCACTGCTGTTACACAGGAGAGAGCATTAAGCCCGGGTTGTGCATTGTCAGGTTATTTTAAGCAAAGTAGAAATTTTTAATATTAAATCTTGCCGTGGAATTAATGGAGGCACACGGCAGGGGGCGGGCGGGGGGGGGGGCCTGGGGAGAATGGACGGTAAGTACAAAACAGACAATATGAGAGAGGATGCCTTATTATGAAGGAAATATGTGCCCCAGAGCACTGACACAATAAGTCAGATGCAAGCTGTCTTGACAGGAAAAGATAAATGACATGGTGGAGCCGCAGCCCAGAGCGCTCGTTCAGGAGCCACTGCCAGGTCCTTTGTACAGTCAGCACACCGACCGGCTGGGAAGCATTTAGGAAAAGTTGTCCCGGTGCTGGGCTGGGCTGGGACCGGCCCTTGGTGGTGTCGATCAGGGCCACAACCCCTCCCTGTCCTCGTATGACTCAATCACACACACACACACACAAACACACACAGTAGGGGAGGTTGGGGGAAATGAGGCCAGGATGGAAAACGTGCTTGGTAGAATGTGTGCCTGGTTAGTCGTATTGGTTATGCCAATTAGGCCCAATTCCTGCTATTCAGCACAGGTAGGAGGGAACATCATGAAGCCGCTATCAGAGTGAATAAAGCCGGAAGGAAGTCCAGCTGGACCGATAGGTTGTCCGGCTCAAGGCTATGCAACACACACAGTATGGGTATAACTCACAAGTCTTTGGCCTTGCTGCACCGTTTCATCTCCGGCAGACAGGCCGGTGCTGCTGGGTTCCTCTGGAGTCTTTCCACCACAGTACCACAGCGTCCATAACACTGTTCTGCTCTGAAACCAAACACTTCTTTGAAGGAGAGAAGCATATATAAGTTTTTTACTTTTGGATTTACAGTCATTTTTGACCTCGTTTTAGATAAGTTTCAGTCAGGATTTCAGATAGTGTTTGTACTTATAATTCTTTTTTCAATTTTTTATAGTTTTTTCTAACTTTACTAAAAAATCCATATACATGAGCATTTCTACCACTACTACTACTACTGCTGCAAGTACAGGTAGCCTACTACTGCTAGTACAACTATTGCTAAGTAAGTAACTTTATTTATGTAGCACCTTTCGAGAGCAGAGACGTCACAAAGTGCTTCACAGAGGAAATAAAGCATAAAAATACATACAGACATAAAGCACAATAAAAAATAAAAAAAAAAGTAAATAAAAAATTACTCAAAGGCAAGTCTAAACTACTACTAATGTTACTACTACTATTACTACTAGTTCTACTGCTGCGGCTACTACTAGGCCTATTATTACTACTACCACCACTACTAGTAATAGTACTAATTCTACTGCTACTAACACTACTAGTGCTACTACAACTATTACTACTACTAGTAGTGCTACTACTACTAATGCTCCTGCTATACATACCTGCTACTGCCTGTTATCTTTTCAACCTGCTGTTTTGTGTCCTGTGCTTTGTTCTGTGTCCTTGTGTTTTGTCGCATACTGTATTCTACATCAGTGATTCTCAACCTTTTTCATATCAAGGACCCTAATTTAGTCCACATTAGAACCACGGACCCCCATTTGATGAGATTTTGTCTCTCTGACCCAAATCTGAGAATACTTTTATTGTTAGATATGATTTTGTCCAGAATTCCATGACTATCTGTATTGTAGGTAGAGAGATGACAGAGAAACTATGATCAAAACAGTCATTCTTCTACATTCTCTAACTGTGTTAAATTCTTGTAAATGAAATAATGGTGAAGTTTAACAATTCATCAATTTGCTGGGGACCCCCTGGAACCCCCTCAAGGACCCCTGGTGGTCCCCGGACCCCACGTTGAGAACCACTGTTCTACATCATTTGTTTTGTCGTTGCTTGTTGATTTGTTAGATCTAGGTAGGCTCATTCTCTGTAAAGTCCTTTGCCACAGGTTTTGTGATGAAGGGGTTTATAAATACTTGACTTGAGTGCTACTAATACTACTACGAATAATAATAACAGGCATTATTATTGTGACTGTGATTATTATTTAGCGTTAGCGTTATTTTCGTTTTTTTCTCACACACAGCATTTCTTCTCCTTTTTTCCATTTCCATTTGCTGAAACGTTTTTCTTCCCTTGACCCTGCGGAGGGAATTGTCGAATTTCTATTCTCTGTCCTTGGCATCGCCGGAACGTCTCTCTCCTCCTCCTCCTCCTCCTCCTCCTCACCTCCCTCCTCACAGTAATGAAAAGGCTGACTATGGAAGCCTACCATCTGTCTGACCCTCTTTTATTTGGCATCCCTATTTCTTGTACCCAGGCTCTTTTTTTTTTTCCCCCTCTCCGTGTAACACCCCTCCACCCCCTCCTCCCTCCTCCTCCTCCTCCCTCCTCCTCCTCCCTCGTCTAATCTTTTCATTCCTTTGTCTTCTGATCTGCTCCATTCTCTCCATATCTCCTCCCCAGCTCTTCCTCTTTGCCGTCAGCCCGCCGCCACTCGGAGAAGCCTTCCCTTTCTCTCCGTCCTTCTTCCACACATGTGCCATATGTGGACGCTCCCACCTCCGTAGTAGTGAGAGGATCCCTTTTGACGATGTGTTTGCCCAATCCACTGGGGAAATAGGGTTCCTCTCTCTTGATGGTGTAATTGCCCAGCTGCGACACCACAGAGGGCCCCCTCGTCCTTTTGAAAGCGTCCCAGACTTCCAGGCCCGGCTGCCGTCTCCACCGCCTCTCCCACACGGCCTGCTCAGTATTTACCGTGTTGCAACAAGAGGAAATTTTTAGGGAACTAAAATTGTTATCGAAATGGCATAAATCCCGTGATATTCACTGATCTCAACTAACGAGAGAAGAAAATGATCAAACAGAGCAGATGGTAATTGTTGTCTGCGTATATTAATGTAATAAATTCCTTCTCTGACCATATAATCTTCTCAGGCCTTGTGGTAAAAAAATGGCAGCGAGTACTTACAGAATCACTACCACAGTGCCATCCTGTGGTTCTGGGCTGATATTACACCTCAATTGTACTACAACTCACTTTATTAGGCCCACACCTAAAGCGAGAACTATTTTGGGCTCAATTTGACCCCGTTCAACATTTAACATCTCTAAAAACATGATTTAACATTATTTTTCAAGCTTGATATTTCACGACTTTGACTTATTTCGTGGGGAAAACAGATAAACATCAAATTTAAAGTGATGATACGTTTTCAAGGTCCCTGTACACACTTTGTATACAGTGGTGTTTGGGACATTTTGACCCCAAAGTAAGTAAGTAAGTAAAGTTTTTTTATAGAGCACCTTTCACAGAGCAAAGTCACAAAGTGCTTCACAGGAGTAAAATAGTTTAAATAAGACCATCAAATAGTAAGAAACTATAAAACATAAATCACAAAGGACATAAAAACACACAGAAATACAGACACAAGAGGCGAGACACAGGCCAGTCTGAACAGATGAGTCTTCAGCTGCTTTTTAAAAGTGTCAACAGAGACGGCAGATCTGAAGTCCAGTGGAAGAGCGTTCCACAGTTTAGGACCTGGTCAGAAGACCTCCGTGACCTGCTGGTGCTGTAGGGCCGGAGCAGGTCGCAGATGTCCACAGCTGCCTGAGCATGCCGGGCTCTATATGTGATTACAAGAACCTTAAATTGAATCCTAAACTTGATGGGAAGCCAGTGTGAGGAAGCTAAGGGTGTGGGTGTGATGTGGGACTCGCTGAGGCAGGTGAAAGCCTTACAGAACCAGAGAAAATATGAAAGTTTTTACACATACTTTCTTTCTCTTTGTTTTGGCACACTGGGGGAACTTTCCCATGCAACTGTTCCCATGCTTTAGGGCCCGTAACATTCGACACACACACACACACACACACACACACACACACACCATTTCTGCCAATGAAGTCCTGTCACAGCTCTTTGGAATACTATTTTGGTAACTAATTTACTTTTTATTGGTGTTTTTTTCATTATTGACTAACTGCTGTGTGTTACTTGCTGATGTTGTGAAGTAAACACTTTCAATTACAATCTTTTTTTTTTGTAGATTTGACCCCAAACATAAAAGGCGTTTGTTAAGTTTATTCATTGAAAGAAAAAAAAAAAACATGGTTCACTCTCTTTAACTGTTCAGACAATCAAAAGTTCTTGTACACTACTATTATTTTTACTATTATTATTATTTTTTTTTCTTCCTTTTTTATTAAAAGTATTTATTACTGTTATTTATTTATTGCGCTATTCATATTTTTTATCACTGCTACTTCTTCTCCTTCCATTGTTTTTGGTCTCCATGTTAATGAGAGTTGTGTTTGGATTGGTGTGTGTGCACGTGAGTCTGTGTGCGCGCACGTTTGTGCTCCTATGTGTGTGTGTTATTCTGTGTTCATGTGTTTGTGTGCATACAGTTTGTTTTGTTGTTCCTTTTTCATTTTTTTATGAACTTTGTTTATTGATTTTTTATACACAAATTGACAATAATGTTAAAGCACTTGTGAGTGACAGTGTCATATTATAGTAGTACAGTAGAAAAAACAACAACATACAACACACAACAACACAATAAACTCACCCATCAGGTCAGAATAAGAATAAATGAATAAAAATAATAAGTAAATAAGATAAAAAGGGATCTTATTCGGGGATAACTGGGAAGGTAATTTTCTCTGCATAGGCAAAGAAAGGCCCCCACATCTTTTTAAATTTCTTGGAAGAGCCTTTCAATGTATATCGGATTTTTCCGAGCTGTAAATTATTGAAAACTTCATTAACCACAGAGCGTGAGAAGGCGGTGTGGGTGATTTCCATCTCATTAGTATTAGACGTCTAGCCAATAATGTTACAAAAGCTATCGGATCGGCTTGGAGCCCAGGCGAAGGCAGCTGAGGCATCAGGTTGGAGAAGAGTCCCAGTTACCTCTGTCAGAGTATTGAAAATCACAGTCCAGTAGTTACACAGAGATGTACACAACCAACACATACGCACATGGTTTGCAGGTGTTGGATGACATTTTTCACAAGAGGGGTCAATATTGTCATAAATTTTGAAAAGCCTAAATTTGGTGAACAACTTTCCATTGAATCAACCCATGTCCGGCACAGACAGATGAGGTATGCACATGTTCAAGAATATCCCCCGTTGTTCCCTTTTCATTGTTGTACATTTGGAGATGGAGATGTTTTTCCTTCTATGTTGCAGTTTGATACAGCACTATATTGTCTGAACACGCCAATAAAAACTGTTAAACCAAAAAGTTCTTGTACACACAAGACACACGATGCCCATCAACGCTCTAGTGTTGCCTTGAATCTGGGTAAATAAATACAAGATTTGTTCTGCCTTCGTTCTCATTTGACGTTGGCTTCAGACAGACTTTTCTTAGATGAAATGAAACATGAAATGAGAGGATTTAACTGAACTAACAGTATGGAGAATGCAGATTTAAAGCAATATTCCACTCAGTGTTAACATGAGGGAATCTGGAAGTTGACCGCCATGGAAACCAGAATATAAACTACTCACCAAGATCAGATGCAGCTGGATGAGCTTGTAGCGTTTGGATTTTTACTTCCCATTCACTTGATTGAGCCATGAAAATAGCCTGAAAACTGACATTTAACACGTTCATGAAAGGATTCAACAACAGATTCAACAGATGCAATCAATAGGTGGCAGTTTAATAACTGTGGTTGGGGCCTCTGTATCAAACAAAATCGTGTTTAGGGCCCCCAACGTCAATAGAGGCCGTGACTTGGGCCCCCATAATCATTCTAAACTGTACTGTAGGCCCCTATAGGTAAGTGTGTGTCAGGGTCCCACCTGGCTGCACATTTCAATTGAAATTAGTGAAATGTTGCAAAATGCATTGAACATGGATGCAGGCTCAGAATATTTTGGGGCCCCTGGTGGTCTTGGGGCCCCGGGGCATGTGCCCTGCATGTCACGTGGGTGAAAGCTGCCCTGGGATCCACTGTCACCATCCAGCTCTCAGTATTGATCATGGAAAACAGGCAACATTTCCTCTGAAAGTTGATGATCCAGACCACAGAATCAAATAAAATAACCTGGAACTTCTTTGCCCCGTCTATAGAGGCATTTTAGACCAGGGTTTCAAACTGAAAGAGAATGGTGCTGACTATGTGTCCCCAGTGTCCAATATTGTTGTTGGACATTCATGAAGCTCTATAGAGATTTGTGAGTTAAATGGTGATAATGTTCCACCAAAGTACAATAGCTCTTCTGGCCCTACCTACACCGTCCCAGTAGGAGTGTAATGTGTATTTTCTCCTTTAACCAGGAGAGGGCAGCATTTCATTAAACAACAGCTACAGAGCTCCAGGAGCAGCCTTCCTTGAGTCACACAGGCAAGAAAGGTTTTGTAATGTATATGATATTCATATAATCTTCATATGATTCCCCCTTCAAACCACATTTCACCTTGTTTTTGACCTTTCTCCACATATCCTCACTCAAAATACAGGTTGACAGAAATATAACAAAAATATAAAGGCAACAATTTTGTTTTTGCTCCCATTTTTCATGAGTTGAAATAAAAGATCTAAGACTTTTTCTATGCACACAAAAGGCTTATTTCTCTCAAATTTTGTTCACAAATTTGTTTAAATCCGTGTTAGTGAGCATTTCTCCTTTGCCAAGATAATCCATCCACCTGACAGGTGTGGCATATCAAGATGCTGATTAAACAGCATGATTATTGCACAGGTGTGGCTTGGACTGCTCACAATAAAAGACCACTCTGAAATGTGCAGTTTTATCAGACAACACAATGCCACATATGTTGTAAGTTTTGACTGCAGGAATGTCCACCAGAGCTCATGTTGCAGCATGATAATGCAATATGGTTAGAGAGCCTTGCAATAAAAATATTTGTTTCTTAACTAAATGTAAGGTAAAGTGATTCCAGTATGTTTTATTGCCATTTTAAGAGTTTTAAGCATATTTTGATGATTATCGGGATAATATCGTGAATCGCAATTATTTTGGCCAGGATAATCGTGACATGAAATTTTCATATTGTCCCATGCCTAATCCACAGATTATTGCCTATCTACACACTGATCTCCACAAATTACCTCTAGAGTGTATGTGACTCATCTATGCTCATTTTTCTTTCATTTTATGGTTTGGTTATTGGTATGGTATGGTATGGATGTGAGACCGTGGGAGGCCGTGATGTGAAGTGGGGACCGGTGCCAAAACACTGCCGTTATCCCGGAGCGTGGTCCGTTGGCGGGCTGCGGACCAGGGAGCCGTGGTGTCGGGGACGAAATCCCCTGGGACTTGTATCCTGTTAGACCGAGAACCCATAGGAGTGTCTCACCTGTTTGCTTACTTGCACGTGTGAAGCGGAGTGTCCACAAAACCTAGTGTGAAACGTTGTAGTGCCGTGTGTCCTGGAGTGTCTTATCACTGGTAGAGAATAAACTTTCTCGGCTAACTAGTATACAAAGAATACGGAGCGAGGCTCAGGGGGAAGTCTCGGTATTGTTTTGTATTGTCCCTTGTTTTGTAATAAACCCTGGCATTTGCATTTTGGCAGTCGCCTGTTTTGCTTTGTGCTTTTAGCTACCATGTATCTTTTAAAATTATTTATAGTTTTGTTGTTAACTAGAGCAAGAGGCTGTGATGTTTCAGTCCTGATAGAGGAGTCTAAGGTTGCCTGGTATAGTACCTGTCTCTAACTAGGACGGTTGACTCTGTCTGTCTATGCCTCACTAGTCTTCAGTGGCTTTCCCGGGCACGCGTGACCCACCCAGGGTTACCACCCAAAACAACAAACTAAAATAACAAATTAGTAGCAAAAGTAACAAAATAGTAGCAGTAGTAGTAGTTCCCAGCACTTCGTGCTTGGACCCCTAATAATAATAATAATAATAATAATAATAATCCAAACAAAAACAATAGGGTTCGGCTTAAAGGAGTCGGCTCTACAGTATGAGCCGGCTCCTTTAAGTGAACGATGGGAGCCAGCTCCTGTCTGAGAGCCAATTTATTTTTTTCTTTATTTTTTTTGTAAATTAATACAAGGCAGAATAATAGAATCTTTTCGCCACACTGCTCGGCCACGCACACTCCATGCACTGACTGAATGTTGTGTTGATGTGTATGTGCGTGCGTGCGACCAATCACGCGTGATGACAGACAGAACAGCAGAAGACAAGATGAGTGACAGTCGCAAACAAAGTAGCATTTGGATGCATTTTAATAACATAGACAACCTAAAGGCAGAATGTAGTGTTTGATGTTTTTACATTATTTAAGGTTTTTATACCAAACATAATGTAAAATTATTGTATTCTGGAAATTATAAGGTTTAGTATAATTACATTGAATAATTTAAGTGATATGTGCACACATACCAATCATAGGTCAAGACATTGCTAAATTTGGCTGAATTATAAAAGCCAGAAGTGGTACTAAATGAAGAGCCGTTTGGGAGCCGAAAGAGCCGGCTCTTATTGCTGAGCTGAGCCAAATGATTTGGCTCACTAAAAAGAGCCGGAATTCCCATCACTAGTTCCAGCACCTGCAGTGCTTGGACCCCTAAAAAAGTAAGTAAGTTCGGAGAGATAACTATGCCGGAAATCTATATAAATCTCTTGCAGAAGGTTTTGAGCAGAAATAAATACTTAATAAATAATAATAAAAGATAGTTTGTTCCTTGTATCTCTTCATTCTCTCTTGTACACGCATATAATCCTAAAAGCATGAAGTTTCTTGGGACTGCCATCTCTCATACACTGGAGCGGGAGGCCAACACCAGCCTTACAATCAGCAAGGCCCATCACAGACTTTTCTTCCTGCGTCAGCTCAGTAAATTTGCTGTGACCCTGGAAGCTATGATTCACCTCTACAGGGCTGTCACAGAGTGTGCTAACCCTCTCCATCACAACATGGTATGTCAATACAACAGCTCAAGAGAGAAAGCAGCTGGAGAGAGTTACAAGCACATCATCTAAGATCACTGGCTGTGAGCTCCATGTGCCACCTGTATTCACAGGGAGAGACTGTCCACCAACCCTTCACACCCTGCCAGTTCTTTCTTCAAACCCCGTCCTTCTAGGAAGAGGGACCAGAGCATTAGCCTGGTACCTCACGTCTCCATATGGCACCTACACAGAGACTGTTTGTCACCTGAATGTGCAGGCTAGGTGATTTTTAATGGAAGCATTAGAAGTCAGGTAAATGAAGGGCCTTTGTAAGGCATTAGGTCACTTTATTAAAGGGTGGGCACTCTTATTTTACTCAGTAGTTCTTATATTGCACAGTGTAAGAATAATGTGTAGGTGTGGATTTGGCACATGTGGGTTTGTATGTATGGTATGCTGTATGACTGTTATCTCATGTACTTCATTGTCATCTGTGTCTTTGTTTTTAATGGAGCAGCATCAATGCAAATCCTATCTGCCTCCACTGACCCCTGTTCCTCCAAGCTGCCAGCATGGACTGGCCCAGAAATAAAATAAAATACAATAAAATAAAATAAACTAAATACACTGAGCAATAAAAATAGAGGATTTCCATTTTAGCAGCATCTCTTCAACATTGAACAGGGCACAATGGAGAGCTGTAGAGTTTAGAATCTATGGAATCAGAGTTTCAGGTCCAAGATGCACCTTGTGTGTCAGTTTACATGGATTCCCTCTGCGTACACCACGTCTTCACGACTGCCATTGACTGTGTTTACACCTTGTTGTCTGCTGCTGCTTTGAGCGTGCATTCACCACTGACTTATCAGTAACCACCTTCTCCAAGACCCTGCAAAGGTAGGATTTTTTTCACTCACTTATCTAATTTCACTGCTTAACCTGTTCAAACCTAATAAAAATCCTATGTTTTAGCATCCTAAGTGTCAGTGAAATGTTACATGTTACAGTTAGTTATATTGTCACCAAATTAAACACTATGGCTAGACTTACACTGCAAAGCTCAAATTTGACACTTTTCCCTCTTGTAACACAAATTTGATGTTGTAAGAGGGAAAAACAGGTTAAACCAGATAATTCTCTGTGTAGATAGCAATGTATTGGGATCAGGATCCCAAAAGCATCCTAGCAGCAAGATGCTCTTGGTTAATACTAAAATGCTTTTGGGAAACCAGGTCCTGATCAGTCTCACATGGGGGAGTTAGGGCTTTAATATGAGTCTGTCTGCTGTCAAGACTCCTGCTGAATTTCTTTGAGGCCTCAAACATTTAATTGAGCTATTGGTGTCTTTCTCTGTAGTAATATTGTCCTATAAATGAATAACTTGAATAAATGCTGTATCATACCATGCTGTATGTTATTTTCCATGGTGTTCAGGTTGCCTTGTCGAGATCATGGACTCCCGTCCCTCTGAGGTGGAGAAAGCTGAGGCCCAGACCCACACCAGGATCCAGACCTGGACGGAGCTGGTCCACAGCTACTCCCTCAAACAAGTCATCTCCCAGCTGGCAGTTCAGATACATTATCATGGATGTGTGTTCAATGTGATATGAAATGAGAAGCTTTGAATCCAAAGATAATCACAAGATGCTCCAGTAGTTACAGTTCAGGCTTCTGCAGAATTATTTTATTACGTTTTGCTCCAACTATTAAACAGATTGACTTATATTACATGCATAGTTGATCAAATCTCACCTTATGTTTTTGCTCCCTCCCTTGGTGAGTTACACAGTACATGCCTGCTTCCCCTTCATTAAATCTTCACGGTTGAAACTCAAGTTGTCTCATGTTGGTCTTCTGTGCTCTCCAGATCAGCCCTTGTGCCCCTGAGCCTGTGGATCATCTGCAGGCCCATGGCTCTCTGAACACACAGCGCCTCCTCTCTCCCTCCTTCCCCTGGGTCCAGGTGATGGAGGAGAAGCAGGAGGCCAACTGTCTCCTCCAGCCCACTGCACACTACCAGGTGACTACTGTACTGCCGACATGTTCAAATGCTGCAAGTGCAGGAGGAATCCCCATTAATGTGTTGACAATATTATGTCAAAATACATTGAATGACTTGTTAACACAAAAATAAAATGCATTGCAGTGTAAGATCAGCAGTAGGCCTACATGTTGCCACCACATTATATCTAAGGTGTATATTTGCAGGTGGCCAAGTGCGTCCTGGGCAGCTTGGAGGAGGTTTTAGGGCCCAGAGCCTTGCTGGAGAAAGCTCTGCTGGTCTCTTCACCCATCCTCCAGCAATATGTTGCTCACCTGGTGGCTCTGACCATAGCCCAGCTGGTCCCAGATCAGCTGTCACCTAACCAGGACAGACTGGTGAGTGAGACGAGTTAAACTTACTTTCAATTAAACTTAATCCTGTCTAGATTAGTTTATGATTTTATTGTATTCTATTTTAATTTTGTTCAGCAGACACATTTTAAAATGCATGACATGAAGATTTTGAAGTCAGTTAGTTCTAACATAAAAGCTGATGAAGTAAATACAAACACTTACCAGCTTGTGATTGGACAGAGGGTGTCGGCAGCAGACTGCCTCCCTCTCCCTGCTACACTCACTGTCAGCAGTGAGCTAGTGGAGGATCTGCTCATCCAGCTGATGCTGAAGCTCCACCCACTGAACGGCTTTGGTGTCAGACGGCTGGATCAGCAACAACTGCTGGCTTTGTGCCTCCATGTAGGTGTACTACTAATACTACTATTATTACTACTGCTACTAATACTGCTACTGCTACTACTACTACTGCTACCCTTACTACATCCAGTGGTGGAAGAAGTACTCTGATCCTTTACTTCAGTAAAAGTACCAATACAGCAATGTAAAAATACTCCATTACAAGAAAAAGTCCTGCATGAAAAATCCTACTTAAGTAAAAGTACATAAGTATTAGCAGCAAAATGTAGTTAAAGTATTAAAGTAAAAGTAGTGGTTTGGTCCCTCTGACTGATGTTTTATTATATATGACATCATTAGATTATTAATACTGAAGCATCAGTGTGTAAGCAGCATGTTACTGTTGTAGCTGCTGGAGGCGGAGCTAGTTTGAACTACTTTATATACAGTTAGCTAGTTTAGTCCAGTGGTTCCCAACCTAGGGGTCGGGCCCCTCCAAAGGGTCACCAGATAAATCTGAGGGGTCGTGAGATGATTAATGGGAGAGGAAAGAAGAAAAAACAAAGTTCTGTTACACAAATCTGTTTTCAGTTTTTGGACTTTTTCTCTAATCTTTGATTTTTGCTGAAATATTGGATCATTTGAACATTTATTGAAATTAAACCATGTGAGGTTTAGAGGGAAAAATCACTATTTGGTGGAGCTGTTAACAACTCATAGACATCTGAAATGTGACCCGACTACACACTGCTTTTTGTAAGACGTCAAAAGCCAAAAAGGTTGGAAACCACTGGTTTCATCTTTAACAATGTGTTGTATTTTAAAAGCTTGTTATATTATCCACTGTGTCAAATCTCCATCTGAAAAGTAACTAAAACTGTCAAATAAATGTAGTGGAGTAGAAAGTACAATATTTCCCTCTGAGTGGAAGTATAAAGTAGCATCAAATGGAAATACTCAAGTAAAGTACAAGTATCTCAAAATTGTACTTAAGTACAGTACTTGAGTAAATGTACTTAGTTTCTTTCCACCACTGACTACAGCTACTACTATCTAACTCTGTTCTTCTCGTCTCTTCTTCATTGTGATCACCTCTCCTGTCCTTGTCCAGATGAGTGCTGTGACTCTGGAGACCCTGCGGAGAGTTCCAGGCGTTGCCATGGATACCAGTCTCCCTCCTCCACTGTGTAACACCAGGAGAGCCGCCGTGTTGCTCCAGAGCCGCCTCATGAAGACCTTTGGATCATCTATTCAGGTACAACTGGACATCAGTGCCAATCGCATCCCATTTGTTGGATATGTTTCTCATGCAATACTGTGAGCACATGCATTTTCAGAGTGGATTGTCCTAGTGGGAGTTGAACCACTAACGCCCTGTCTTGACAAAATACTCTAAAAATCTTCTGGACTACCTCTCACAAAAATGCCTGGTCTGTTGCTGTAGGTGAAGAAACTGCTGGCGATGAGAGACCCTGCTCTCCTCTGCTCAATCCCACATGTCATCATCGAGGCCGTCCTGACTATGTACCAGCCAGGCAGGCAGGCCGACCTGTCAGGTGCTCCGAACCAAGGTGATCAAATGGAAGAAGCTATGGTCATTTATTGCTGTACATCCCACAATACCTTGCACTTCATGCAATAGGTGTTCCCGACACAACCGGATTCATGTCGCGGGGAGGTCTGGCCGGTCCCATGATTTTTTTTTTTACTTGTGTGCTTGTGTGCTCTTGTATGTTTTCTTTTAATGTATTTTTTTTTTTTTATATGCCATCAATTTGCCAGGGACTGCTGTCATAATCTGGAGTAGGGGTTATGTCATTGTTTTACTATTTGTCTGTGCTTATGTGCTTTTGTCTGTGCTTATGTGTTTATGTGCTTATGTGCTCTTGTATGTTTTTCTCTTAATGTTTTTATATGCCATCAACCTGCCAGGGACTGCAGATGAAAACTAGCCTGTACGGCTAAATCTGGCACTTTTACATGATGTACTTAAGTAGTCATGTTAATTAATGTGCATTGTCCCTTCTTAAATAAATAAACAAACAAACAAACAAACAACAAACTTTAAAAATACTCTCCACTATGACACCGCTTCACCCCTCCTTGTTCTCTGCTCCCAGTATTATGACACTGCTTGACCGATCCTTCTTTTCTGCTCTTAGCACCCAGGGAGAGAGATGAGATGGAGACCAGGCTGTTCTCTCAGCTTCTCCCTGAGTCTCTGCGGGAGAAAATGTTCCAGCAGTATGGAACATGGATCCGGCCCACCAAGGTCTTCCAGAAGGCCCTGCGCAGGATCACCGACCGGGACGTCCTGGAATACCGGAGCAGAGTCACCAAGCCCCGCTCGTCCAACAGGGATGTGGTGTGGGTGGACGGCAGCTTCTTTGTCGGTGACGACTATGAGGAGGTGAAGACGCCGACGGACAGCAGCTCGCTAGCCAAGAACCCTCTGGCCCTCGACTGCAGCCTGGCTGCCTTCATGAAGCAGTTCCCGGAGACAGAACTGTTCGCGGAGACCAAGCCTGTCACTGACGGGTTAGACGGTCGGTCTCTGCTCAGTGTCCAGGGAACTGCAGGAGGGAGAGGAGACCAGGGGTTTGTGCATGGCTTCAGATCTCTCCATTCTTCTCCTCCCCAACCACGGGCTGCTGACTCTGCTGCTGTGCAACCACTTCTGACTACAGTAGGTTTACTTCAGCTAAATAAAACAGTGTGTAAGAAAGTGTTTGTGAAACTATAGGTTGGGACCCAAAACTTGAACCCTTAAATTACAGGCCTGCTTCTACAGGCTCCTCACATGCCAATAGCACCAGCAAATGTATATTAGTCCAGGTCAAAGATTACAAACCCCTAACTACCCCTGAAGTGAAAGCTCCATCTGTACGGGGTTCAGCTGAACCAACCCAAAATCTTCTCCTCTAACACAGGAAATAGCAGTGGTGCAGGAGTCCACCATCAGATGCGTCCTGGTGGAACTTTTCCGAGGCAGAGACAAGACTCTGTACCGGCCGCAGCACCTGCAGAACCGCACCTTTGAGGAGGAGCTGGTGCAGCACATCCACTCCCTGCTGCAGGAGGATGCGGCCAAGTACCAACACAACAGAGTCTTCCTCCGAAACCTGGAACGCCTCACCGACCCCGAGCGGGAGGTTTGTTTTGATTTCATTTGGGGTTAAAACAAAAAACATCAAATTTTAAAAGGAGCATGAATTCACTTCAAACTCACTTCACTGACATATCAGGAAGATGTCCCCAATATTTTGCACATTCAGTGTATAAATTCAGTGTATAAACTCACCCACTTTCTCCTCTGGCAGATCAAACTGAGCCTGGATCTGTCCTGGCCCCTCAAAACCTCTCTGAATCAGGCCCTTCCTAACGTCTGGCTGAGCAGACAGGGGCTGATGGAGGATCCTCAGATCGCCTTGCTGGCCTGCAGCCTCATCGCCACAGAGATCCTCGACCACCTCGAGCCCTCTGTGAGCTTCGCTGAAGGCACCGAGAGCGGAGATGAAACCCCGTTCAGCGTCAACATCCCAGTCCGCCGAGAGGAGGAGGAGACGCAGAGAGACCAGAACCTGCTGGAGCTCCGTCTGCAGGAGGAGCGCAAGGAGAGCAGGGAGGAGTTCTGGAGCACAGAGCTGGAGGTGAGCCGCCATTCAAAGCAACGTGTTGTCAAAGTCACAGTCTGCAGCACATGGGTAGTGTTAAACCTAAGGCATACACTGAATGGACAAAATATTAGGGACGCTTTCTCTTTTCATGAAGTACATTGATGAGGTGAATCCAGGTAAAAGCCATTATCCCTTATTGATTTCCTTCATTAAATCTATAGCAAACACAAAGAAAGAGATTAAGATAAAGAGAAGCGGACGAGTTAGAGAAGGATTTTTAAACTTTGAGGCAATTGACATGTGGATTGTGGGGCTGCAATTCAATATCAGGAAGATGTCCGTAATATTTTCTACATTCAGTGTAGTTTTACTGCAAAGCTAACTGTAACTTTCCTGAAACACGGGCCGTTTCCTACTGCTATGCTATGAACATGATGCTCAGAAACAATGGGAAAGGTAAGATCTGACATTTTGTTTTACTCGACAGGTTGCTCCAGCGACAACAGAGCTGAAAGAGAAGAAGAAAAAGAAAAAGTGGGTCTCTTGGCTCTGTGGCCTCTTCAGGCGCAAGAGGACATAGACAGACACACACATTGTATTGTTGTATTATTGTATTGTATCGTCGTATCCCAAACATCTCTCTCTGACCAACTGAGAAACCTCACAGGATGAGGAGCCATGATTTGCCTCCATATAGTGCTTGGCTGTGGCATATCACCAGACAGATGACTTATTTTGACCAACATATGCACAATAAGTCTGATTTGCTGATGCTGCTGATTGCTGGTGATATATCAGCAGAACATTGTGTTTTATTCTTGTAATATTGTATTTTATAATTGTGTCATTGTTCACAAGATTGTAAACCTAGTGAACATTCACATCACAATATACCCCCACCTCAACAAGTCAAGGTGATGTGATGATTCTTCTTTTTTATATATATAGTTTTTTAACTTCAGAGCTTTATTTCTTTAAATAAAATGTTTCCTGAATATCAGCTGTGCCTTCAACTTTTCTGTGATGTTTTGGTCAAATTGGACCGTTTTAATGTTTACTATGTAATAAATACCAGATTATTTATCATGTTTACAAAAGGCTTCATGATAATTTCAGCATAGGGATTTTAAACACAAAAACCCACTGTTACCATTCTTCTTGGGTTTAGAAAATAAATAAGCCACATTCCATATATACATGAGTCTCTATCACTCAACTTTGACCCAGAACTTGTATTTGCAATGCAATAACACCAAACCCAACTCCATACATATAGCAAATAATGAGGATTTAAAAAAGTTCTTGGGCAGCTACAATTAGTTCAAAATGCAAAAACTAGTACTGACAAAAACTAAAAAATATGAACACATCACCCCAATTCTCGAGTCTCTACACTGGCTCCCAATGAATCAAAGAATTGCATTTAAAATACTATTACTTGTTTATAAATCAATAAATGGGTTAGGTCCTAAATACATTTCTGACATGCCTTTATCACATGAGCCCTCAAGAATGTTTAGATCATCTGAAATGAGTTTGTTGACCGTCCCCAGAGTCAGGACAAAACCTGGCGAGGCAGCATTATCTTATCACACGACACAAAATTGGAATAAACTCCCAGATAATATCAGACATGCCCCTACCTTGACCATTTTCAAATCTAGGCTAAAAACTTACATGTTCTCCTTTGCCTATAACTGAGCCACCTTTTGTCTGCATTATGGATCTCCTGCATTATAGTTTAATGTTACGCACTTTAAATTGAAAGAGGGATTCCTAATAATTCCTATTGATTATTTTTCTGACTTTAAATTTGCAATAGGCAATAGGTATAAATGGTATATTATATTTATGTTAAACCACTTTAAATTGCCTGTGTACCTTTTTATGCACTTCTCCTATGCAGTTTTAATATTTTTCATAATGAATGAATGAATTCTTTTATGCCTTCTTATGTTATGTTATCTTTTTTCTCCTTTCTTTTGTAAAGCACTTTGAATTGCATTCAATGTATGAAAATGTGCTATATAAATCAACGTGCTTCTTAAAACCTATTTTTATGTAAAGGCCTTGTCTTAGTGTTTATTTTAACCTGTTTTATTCTATTTCATTTTTTTCTCCATTGTATTCTTTCTTTTAGATGGTGTTTTCTATTTTTAAGTACTTTACCTCATATTATGTTTTATTGACTTTTTAAACTGTTTTTATTGCTGTAAAGCACTTTATAACTCGGTTTTGAACAATGCTATATAAATAAAGTTTATTATTATTGCATAACTAATATGTTGGAGTAAACATATCAGAGTAAAATGTTCCAAGTAATTTTATATAATCCCAATGATTGGATACAGCTTCCATTTAACAAATTGTACTCAGTGAAAATATTTGGCCATCTTACAGTAACTGTTAATGGTTTAAGTCCCGCTGTGTTGTGAATGCAGATTGGACAACCTGTAAAAACCCCAACAAAAAACACGTGTTTTGGGGAAATAAACTTCAACTTGTGGCATTGTTTGACATTTATTCAAGTTGGGTGGTAGGCTATTTATTTGCAGAATTGTTTGACATTTATTCAAAATGAGTGGCATTTGTTTGTGGACAGGATAATACATTTGTGATCATCCTTGTTTATTTACAAGTTGTGATATACATTTGTGAAACATGTTGTGTGCATTTATTTCTTTTTAAGACAAATCTGACTCCATACTGCTGGGATACATAAGAAATACATAAAAAGAAAACTTGAAATTGATTTCTCCAAGAAGACAATTTCACAGATTTTGGCTGCAGTCAAAAAAGCAGAAATAATGTGTCATTGGGATTAAACTCACTTGTTTCTGACAAAGGCATCCTTCCACATTGGAATAGGTTTGTATTTTAGTGTTTGTTTCTCAGCGTTTTGCAGCCCTTGCAGTCTCTTTGCAAGGGCCCATAAATAACCTGCCACTTTTATTCACCACATTTACCAGCGTCCTCATCTTTAATGCGGTCTCTCTTTAAATCTGATATGTCTCTGTATTTCTCTGAAGTCCCTGCAGTTGTTTGTAGTGAGGACTTTTATTTTGGAAAATACCGGAAGTCTTAACGTTACTTCTGACGCTGGTTAGCAGTGCTAGAAGCAGTACGCTAACAAGCTGACTTGGCTTCAAGGATTGATGCAACTTGTCAGCAGCGTTACAAAAACAGAGGAAGACAACACACTCTAGAAAGATGCTTTGGTTTGAGGGCTCAATTCCCGCTGCCATCACCTCCGCTAAACAACATGGCTTCATCTTTGTCGTTGTCATCACAGGTATTTGTGACAATTAGCGAGCTAACGCTAGCTAACGTTAGCTCGCATAGTAGCAAGATTAACGATAGCAAGCAGCTTGCTAGCAACGTAGTTAGCCATTAGCCAGCTAGCTTACCTAACCAGCTGTCAATGATCTGCTGAGTAACATTACACAAACTAATTTGAGAAATTTGACCCCTCGGAAGCAAATAGCGTTAGACATCAACATATTAAGAATGCTGCGAAATGATGTTGTATGAGTTATATCAATACGTATGGTGAAAAGAAGTGACAACGTCTTTGCTATTTAATTGGCGTCACCAATGTCTCCCATAATCAGAATGACGTTAACGACAGCAGAGATTGATACTTTTTGTCACCCTGCTAAATAGACAGTTAGTCGTTTCGCCAGATTATGACTGGAAAGAACCAGGGTGGCATCTAGCCCCAGGCAGTGACAGCCATCTACCTGTTCGTGTAACGGCAGTGGTAACGTTAGCTCTGGCTCGGTCGAACAGCCTGTTTACTCTGCTGTCAAGCTGTTAGCTAGCTGTACCGAACTGTAAAAGTGTTTGGTCATTCACGCTTGCATAATTGGTTTCAGTATCAGTATCAGTAACGCCAGCATAGCTATGACCTTCTAACCCGTGGACCTCGATGTACGAGTATGTCACCGCTGCAACTTTCTAGAAACGGAACACAATCCCTAACATTATGGCCAAGTGTGTGTGGGCAGTGGGGCATCACCAAATGACTCATCACTGTAAAATTCTCTCCCCCAAGGAGAAGATGAACAGTCGGCACAGTTGATGTCCAGCTGGGAGGACGATAAAGTGTCGGAAGCGGCACAGAATTGTGTGGCAATCAAAGTGGATGCCAAGAGGTATGGGTGTGTGTGCAGTTACACGGACATATACTGAATTTCACGCTCCATGAGTTGGAACTATATCCGGTAGATCACCAGTGTCTCCCATTAAGTAAATACAGAGAGCAGAGTTTACTCACTGAGATGTCCCACAGTTTATAGCACAATGTATCTAATGTACAATGTGTTCAGTGTTAGGGTTATTGCAGTGCTATGAACAAAACCCATTGTAAAGCTGAAACATTCTGAGCCCTTATCACTACTCTCTCATTTTTTGCTAATAAAGCAATTTAAGGCTTTACATCTCACTGACACCAGTAGGGCTGTGCAAAAAAAATCAATACAGCTGAGTATTGCAATATTTTTTTCCATGATACTGTATCGATTTTCCAGCCCCTCCTATCGATACATTAAAAAAACGTTATTCATGTTTTAAACGGATTTAAAATGTCCTTAAATTTACCTCAAATCCCTTTGAATTAAATAGTTTTGACTCAATTTGTCCGCTGAGTTATCAATATAATGTGATGTATATATTAGACTACCCAGGTGGTACACAGCAAGTTGTATTTTCAGCTCTATTTTTAAATGTTCAGTAAATTATGTAGAGTATTGCAATGTATCGCAATATGTATTGTATCATATCGTATCGTGAGGTTCTTGCCAATACCCAGCCTTAGACACCAGTGACTAATTTAATGCAGTAAAAATTTGACAGTAATGTGTGCATGTGTATGAAGTGGAGTGTGACAGCCCATATGACGTTGCAATATTTTTTCACAGCGAGACATGCGTGCAGTTCTCCCAAATCTGTATCCTTTTCTGTGTACTGAATCTTGACAATTTCTCCATGTGTTGTTGATGCTTTTGCTTTGCTTATTGTCTTTTAAACTGCTTTTGGGTCTTGGTAAATGTGTCCTCATGTTTGTTGTTACTTGTGATTTTTGGCAGTTTTCAGTTTCTCCAGGCTGTTTGCTTTTGAATTAGTGATGCATGGTGTTGGCGCTGAAGTACTCTGACACTGGTGAAAGCCACAGATAGCAAGGCATTGTATAGTGCTATTTCAAGATGCCATACATTACTGAATTAAACTGGAGTTAACGTGACTAGATAGAGATGCAGTCTTTTTAATGCTTTGCACATCAAGTCTTAAAAATGTCACCATCTGTATAAACACATGTTTTCCCCTGATTTTCTATTGAATGTAATGGCATAGCCAGATTTGTCACTGTCAAGAAAAGTGCTCATATCGACTCTTCATCAGCAGCTGCTCCAAGTTCAGCAGTCACACATCTTGTATTTGGTCAGTAAAAAGTCTTATCTCTAAGCTGCTTGTTTAAATCTTCGACAATGTTAAACGTGAGTTATTGGGAGCTTGTCCCTTAACGTAACCCTGTGTGAAGACCCAGTGGTGTGCATACCGTCCAGCTTCTTCATCGGAGAGAACGGGATTCCTCTCGAGGTCATCGCCGGCAGCGTGTCTGCTGAGGAACTCATGAAAAGAATCGACAAAGTCAAACAGGTAAGGACACAGAGATTTTCAGTTTTAGGGACCAAAGGCTTGGGCAATATCCATCCATTAAAATCGCGATATATGATATTATTGCGGTTATATTTCTTCTACATGACATCAAATGTCTTGGCTATTATTAATAATAATAATAGTAATAATTATGATAGCCTAGAAATTTGATCTCAATATTCCAGCAAAAACAATGGCCATTTGTTGTAATTTGCTCATTCCTGCCATTTCCAGGAAAATGGGCTGATTGTGGAAAAGGGAACCCACTTTTTTCACTGTAGATATTATTTTTGTTTTTTACTATCCTACCATCTACCTGGTAGATCATAGGTTTATAAGTTTAAAGTTTGCACAGTTGTGATCTAAGCAACACATGGTGCTGCAGCCGGGTGGGATGGGTTAAGGGCGTCGATATTCGATACCACAGAAAATATCACAGTATTTTGAGAATATTGCGATATTTTCTCAAAATATATTATCGAATATCAGCCCCAGCAGTAGTAGCTGTCAGTCATGCCCAGCACCTGGCCAAGACATTTGCATATACAAGTACACAGTGTCCCATCTGCTCTCACTATATCTCTCACTCTCTTCCGGCAGATGCATGCTCAGCAGATCTGCGGTGGGGGGGCGGTATCACCAGAGGCAGAGGTTCCTATGGAGGCCAGCGCGTCTGTCAGTGTACCCACAGAACCAGAGCCGGCCCCGGCCCCGACCCCAGCAATGGCCCCCACCTCCCCACCGGAGCCCACTCCATCCCCACCGGCAGCCACAGAGGCTGCGGCAGCACCAGGCACATCAAAAGGTCAGTGACCCCGGATCACACAAGTGCCTACTGGACGTCTGCTGCTCATACCTAGACCTGGCTGAAATCAAACTTAGGAAAGTGAGCATAGGCAGGAAAGGAATTATAAAATTACATCTGAAATCCAGTTATTAGAGGTCTTCCTTTTTTTCACCATCTGAAGCCAGGTTTCTTTGTCCACTCTTAGATTCATACAGAATAGGGTTAGTAGTACATTATGCATCCTATCTTTTTTACTAGACACAGTTAGACTTAATGTCCTTTAACAATGAATTCCCCCGATGTAGTTTCACAGCCTTCATTAGCTATGTTCAGTCAGAAATAGCCTGCTGGTTTTGCCAGCTTTGTTTCTTTATTTTGGTTTTTAAATTCAGTTCCAGGTAGCATTAAAACGTCTTCCTGAAACCTGCAGATACTGCTAGAGCAAGGGTCTGACAGAGTTTTTGCCTCGTCCTCAGGTACTAGTTAAAAATTTGTTTTAACTCCTTCCTGGTCTCACTAGAAAGTGAGACTAGGAAGTGTGCATGTTTCAATATCAGTGTTTCCCACGTGTTAAAGAAACTAGGACAGCACACCAAATTGACTTTTTATTTGCCACAATGTGTTAGTCAAGATTGTAGTCACTGACTAACCTAACACCTAAATAAATAACAAGCACACTTTTCTATCTTCTGTGTAATACACAAGGGCAGATGAACTCAATTTAGTTTTCATTGCTTTTGAAAAGTCAACTTTGTATCAGCTTACTTTTAGGCCAACAAAGTATATCAGTAAATGCAGGGAGGAAGGAAGTATGGTGTGAAGTCATGGTTTACAATGGCATGAAGGAAATAAACAGAAACAGACCAGACGCCAAAACAATTGGTGCAAGTCGCTGCACTGCGGTCGGTTTGTTCACTTAAGTCCATTAACATTAACTAAGAGGAATGTCCACATCTGGCCTGAACAAGGCTAAAGCCTGCTGGTTTACTGTGTTCTCCACAGTATGTGGATGGTCTGGTCAAAGACTCGGTTTTTCAGTGTAGCTCTGTAATGCATAGCAATAGTTTTTGATGTGGAATGCATTTGAATTTGGTGATTTAAGTGGGAAGCAATCAGCTGAGTTGTTGCTTGATGATATGCTCCTCTATTCTATTCTATTCTATTCTATTCTATTCTATTCTAATCTATTCCTGATTAGGGCATTCAAAAATGTAGTGAAGGGTTTGGAGGCAAATTCATTTGGAACTTGTAATTGCTTCCTTAGCTAGACCCGTTTCCTCCTGTCTGTCTCTTAGTCATATGATTCTGTGAGTTGCTCCTGTATGTTTTGTTTTATGTGCTTTTAATGTTTGCTTGTATGTTGTTTGAAACTCTGTATTGCTGCTGTCTTTGCCAGGGCTCCCTCGAAAAAGAGATCTTGTAATCTCAATGGGACTCACCTGGTTAAATAAAGGTTTAATAATAATAAATATTCTATTCTATTCTGTTCTTATTCTATTCTATTCTAACCAGAGCCTCTCTCGAGGACAGCAGACGATAACGGCGTTTCAGGCGCCATGACCCCTGGAGAAGACAGGAGTGCGTCATCAGATGATGCCTCTCACAGTTCTCAGTCCGAGGAAAACCTGGATGCTAAGGTGGAAAGGTAGCAACACACACTCTGCTCTGAACACTCTCTGAACACACAACTGCTAAAGCTCAGTGCACACAAATCATTTTTGACTACATAAAATTATTGCTTTTTTGGATATAACCTTAATCTGGCCAAACTTTTGCATTTACAGTACTGTGCAAAAGTCTTATGCACCCTGGCTTTTTTATATAAAATGTATCTTTGATGTTTATTCTGCATTGGCGTGTCAGTAGACTGCTCTTTATAGTACATTTCTTTGATATGGATGGAGAAACTTTTCATTTCATTATTTTTGAAAGCATCTTTGCTTTATGGATGTGCCTAAGACTTTTGCACAGTACTGTACATTTTCACAGCAAGACACACAATCATTGGGGAAACTATGTTGGGCCAATCAAAAAATCTTTTTTAAATACAGGATTATGCCTTTAGAGTTTAGGCACATGTCTATTTTGTTGAATATCATTTGGCGATTGCAAGTTAAGTCAAGTTTTATGTATTTATAGCCCAATATCGCAAAGCATGCCACGGCTTCACAAAACAAAAACAAAAAGGTAAAAGCAGTGGTCATGTACTGTAGACCAGTAAGTACAAGCAAATACAATAAAATTCACAATCATTTAATAACAAAATTAAAACAATAAAATGCATGCATGTACTATACAGCGTATTACAGCCTCCATCAGTTACTTTGCGATTTAAAAAGCTCACCAAAATGGCTGTAAGTCAAAGCAAAGGTAAAATATTCCAGTGTTTCTTCTCATCAATGTGTCTTTTAGTTGTTGCGGAACTGTCTGTGTGTGTGTGTGTGTGTGTGTGTGTGTGTGTGTGTGTTGGGAGGAGTCCTTTGGTACGATCATTTACTTCCTGTTAACTCCTTCCAGTCTGTATTAATGAAATGGTTTCCAAGTTATTTTTTGTTTTCAAAAGGCAGTAACTGTGAATTCTCAAAGAAACCGCATACGTTTTTTTCCTTTTTTCATTTAAATGTGTTTTTAACCAAAAGACCAAAAGAAATGCTGTGAAAAAGTACAGTAAAACCTTAAATTATTAAATGCTCATTTGATTTGATTTTCCGTCTTTAGTGCCTTAAAAATAAATCATCACGTAATAATCGTAATACCATCCAGATCTCACACCGCGTCCTTACTGTCTAAACACTAATGGAGCTCACTGCACATACACACTTGACTGAGGTTAAAGGTTATGGAACATATCGTCCTTTTTGCCATTTTCTTCAGGTTGACAAAGAAACTGGAGGAGAGACGAGAGCAGAAGAAGAAAGGGGAGGAGGAGGTAAGGAAACCTCATTTCTTAACATTCTCCTTTCACTGCATGGATGCAAGCAGCTGCTGAACTGCATTATTTAGGTTTTTTAGGCCTTTTTAAAATGCAATACACACCACACCACTTGACCTTGACAAATGGCTTTTAAAGAGTGAAAAGTAACCTGTGATCTACATGTAATGACATTACAGAAGACTGATTTGCATTTTTCATTCCTTATAGTTCTTGATCAGATAGTGTTATATTTTCTTGTAATTTATTTTCTTTCTTTTAAATTAGAAATTTGATATTTGAAATTTGATTGGAGGAAACAATGGTAATTTGGTATGATTTGTTCATTCCTGAGCAAATTACTGGCTGGTAGGGGGAGGAGGCGATATTTGATATCACAGAAAATATTGCGATATTAAAGAAATAATATTAAATAATAGTCGATATTATCAAGTATCAGCACAAGCCTAATTGATATTGATCTGGAAATTGGAATATATATAGATGTTTAACTGCATATTCTATGGATTGTGTAGGCAAAGTCACCCAAAAGCATCTCTAAGTGATCAGATGACCAAATTTAGGTATTCCAGAGAAAAATACCTTCCTGATTTCAATTCTCAGTGTGTGATCAGTAATGTGTTATGGATTACATAATGAAAGTAACCTTGCCAACCCTGCCCCTGGTCTTCCTGTCTCTGGGCTGCGATTCAGAACGAGATCAAGAAGGAGGTGGAGCGGAGGAAGCTGGGGAGGGACATGCTGGACTTCAAGAGGAAACAGGAGGACGACAAGACCAAGCGCCTGCTGGAGGAGAGGAACAGGGAGAAGGCTGAGGAGAAGGCTGCCAGGGAGCGGGTCAAACAGCAGATCGCCTTGGTAACCACACCTTCAGCCTCATCTCTCTCTCTCTCTCTCTCCCTCTGTATCTCTATCGGGGATGTAACGAAAGTTTGGGAGATTGGAAAAAGCGTTCGCGATTTCAGCTGTGGCCTAATATCTACATATTCCAAATGGTCTTTTCTCCTTCGCACCGTTTGAACACTAGAGGGTTTTAGCTCGGTGAGCCCGGCTGAACTCACTGTTGTGTAGATGCAATAGGAGACAAGATGGGACTCAGGCCAAACTGAAACCCAGCCAGCTCTGATACGTTTTCACTCTGGCAGCGTTTTGCACTGCAACAAGACAACTGACAAGACGAAGACTGTTGGCAAGTATTGTGAGAGAGCCTTGCCTTCCGGGTAACACTAGCACCTGATTGCGCAGATGTATACTTGACTTGTTTTTTTTGTTTTTGTTTTTGTTTTTCTTCTCTTTCTGCTTATTTTGGGATGAAATTGGTCTTAAATCTGACTTGAACTGGCATTGAAAAGGTCTTGAAATGTTTTAAATTGAACTTACAGGAACCCGTTTTTGTTTTCTCTCAGAAACAAAAACAGATTTTTTTCAGTCATGATTGTCGTCACCCAGATTTTGCTCAAAATAAAGCGATATCAAACTGTGAACCCAGTGTTACGCATCAAACCGAAGCTGAATGATGGCTTAATGTATTGTTACATCCCTAATTTCTATCTCTCTGTCTTTGTGCTTTTCTCTTGCGTCCTCATGTATGATGAAAGCAGGTGAAAAGTTACAGTACACATTTAAGATACAATAGACATTTAGTCTGATATTGAGATCAGTATAAGTCTTAAAGGCTCATTCAATTATCTGACCTTTATCAAACTTTACTGGCAACCAGTAGGAACTGCAACAACACTGATAGAACTCATCTTCTCCAAGTCTCTGGGGAAATGGGGGCGAGGAGTCATGTTGCCCCTTTAAACTGATACACAACCAGAGTGCTGCCCTTCTAACAAACACATAGAGGTGAAGCAGCATCCTCCTGTGGTTGGGATGAGAAATGCAGGCTGAGAGACCCTTTCCCCCTTTGCTGAGGTTGTGATGAAACAGGAGCTCGCTGGCTGATGGAAGGATTTTTTTTTTTTTCTCTCTGACCCACAGGACCGAGCCGACAGAGCAGCGCGCTACGCCAAGAACCAGGAGGAGGTGCAGGCCGCCAAGCAGGCCGCACTGCAGGCCAGGCAGGCAGAGCAGGAGGCCAGGAAGGAGGCCTTATCCAGGGAGAGGAGGTATGGAGCAACCTGTAGACATACAGTATGGATGGGCCACACTGGTATATGCACAGCGCTTTCCCCTTCATCCATACAGCACAGCAAGAAAGCTTCTATAGCTGCTCAATAAAACGTGAAATAATCTGCAGCCAAAAGTTCCCCCAAAACATTTCTCATCCTGAAGTGTGCAGATCGAAACTGCGCTATGAGCTGCAGTAGAACCGAGCTGAATGGAAGTGGAACCAAATCTAACATTTCCTCCAGCCTATGTAGGGCATAGGCAAATGTAGGGGTTCATAGTTAATTTGTAACACAGTAATTTGACAACCTCTGTTGGACAGGTTTTGTGCCACATGGTCTGAATGCTATTTGAGAAGCCTTTCCACCCTGCTAAGAAAACTGGTGGAGCCACTGTTTGTTATCTGTGAAGGGTTTCCTGTGTTGAATTGTGTACTACTTGCCTACCTGTGTGTGTGTGTGTGTGTGTGTGTGTGTGTGTGTGTGATGACCCAGTGCCATAGCGAGGATACAGTTCCGCCTCCCAGACGGCTCGTCCTTCACCAACCAGTTTCCCTCAGAGAGCAGACTGCAGGACGCTCGGCAATTTGCTGTTCAGGTCAGCGTCTTCCTCAAAGTGGGGGGGGGGGGGGGGGGGGATAATCTGAAATCTCACTGTGCACACTTACATGTTTGTGAAAAGCGGAGGTGAGAGTGTTTGAATTTTGTTGTGAACTTTTTGTTTTATGTCTGGAAACGCCTTCACTGTTGGATGCACTGATGGAGTGATGAAACAACTTAGTTAGTGAAACACTGGATGATGCTCAAATCAACGATAGAAATACTGATTTTAGCCCCTACATAAAGAGATGCCAGAACAAACTGCTTTTCCATGGGGTCGTCATTTTAGATGGAAAATGTGCAATTTGCACTTATCTACTTGCATATTGCGGAATTAAATCTGTCATCATCGGTCCCCTGGGTGCAGTTGTACGGGGTTGCGTGGTTTTAGCATAAATGATAAGAGAGCTGCCAATTCCGTGTCTTTCATTTATAGTCTACCTGGTTCATTTGTTACATTAATTGTCAGAGAAATGAACTGAAATCCCCTTCCCCGATGCAAGGGTTGAGATGCTTTATGGTCACAGCACATTGACTCTAATATAGGATCTAATATGCTGGGATGTGATTTTTCAGGTCCCAGTGAGCACCAACCGCGATTTAAACGTTGATTTTGAGTTGAAAACTGGGTGATACTCTGTCTGAACGTCTAACACTTCTTTTCGCCCTCTTTTCATCCAGCTAAAATGCGGTTATAACATCAACGTGTCACAAAACACAAATTTGTTTAATCATTTGATAATTTGTTCAGTTGTAGCTTGAAAGAGAGACGATATTGATTAGTGTGAAGGTATTTCTCCAAAGTCATATTGCACTGGTAGGTGAAATGCAGTCTACACGAAGACGTTATTTCAACGCATTTAATGTTTCATTTAAAATGTTATAAATATGGAACTATACAGGCTGTGTGCTGCCAACAAGAAGCTTCAGGACATCGCAGTGGGAGCACTTCTATACATTAATGTAAAATAAGAAATTGCGCTTACTGCTGTAACGCGCATGTTCAAGGTACAGCTTTGACTACAACTGACACTGACATAGTTAAGTGATGTATATACTAAGGGTTATATACTAAAATATTTAATGCAAAATGCAGCATGCTCTGGTAGCCTACTGGTTAAGATGCAGACCTCATAACCACAACGTCTGCGGTTCGAATCTGGCTGTGGACTTTTGTTGCATGTCTCCCCCCATCTCTCTCTCTCTCTCTCTTTATTTTTCCTGTCTTTGAAGGTTGAACGTTCACATTTAGACCATATTTCACCGGTGTAATATCCCGGTGAAATACAGTATGGTCTAAATGTGAACGTTCAATCAACGTCTTCAAATAGTCGGTGAAAAAACTCTAACTTTTGAACCTGTTTTGAACGTCTTTTCACCGGTGACCATAGTCAATTTTTAAATGTCTTTTCAACAGAAAAATGCTCACTGGGGTGTTTTAGGATCTCAGGTTTTTGGACACACACCTATTGAGTTCCAAAGGAAAATTACCGTTTTCCTGCTTTTTGTGTTCCTGATCATTGTACTGTAACACAGCATCACTCAATTCAGTATCACCATCTTGTAACCACTGTGTGTGCTTTTTTGTTTTTTTATATGTCCTCTTTCAGGAAGTGGGAAACCGCTACGGTAACTTCTCCCTGGCCACCATGTTCCCTCGGCGGGAGTTCACCAGCGAGGACCTGAACAAGACTCTACTGGAGCTGGAGCTGGCTCCCAGTGCCTCCATAGTGCTTCTGCCTGTGAGTCGACGGACACCTCCTCCGGTTGTTTCCCTCAGCCTAGTTAACCTCCCTGCCACCTGTCGAGTGCTGCCATATTTACATGTAGACCTTACGGTGTAGTATATTGGTATTAACATGTCTAAAAACACATGTCCCCTCCTCCACCCCCCACCGTAGCAGTCGGGCCGGCCTGCCAACACAGTCGTCCAGTCCTCTGGAGGGGGGGTCTGGGCCGTACTGGGCACCATCTTCTACCCGCTGCTGGCCGTATGGAGGTTCCTCAGCGGCTTCCTGTTCGCCAGCCCCCCGCCCCCCGGAGCAGCATCCAGAGGCCCCGCCCAGCGACCCAACTCTTACCCCAACTCAACATCATCCTCTGAGGAACCAAAGAGGTGAGGGACAAGAGTTACTCAACACTAAATCCAGTCCAAAGACACGCATGTCAAATGAGTTGCAGACTCTAAATTGCCCATAGGCGTGAGCGTGTTTGTGTGTAGTATGGTACATGATGTATACTAGTATATCTATGATGTATGTATATGACGTAGTATACATACATACATCATATAATGTATGTATATGATGTAGTAAATGAGATATATATGAAGGGTGTATATACTATATACCGTAAAACTTCAATTAATAGGAAATACTATCAAATTGTTTATTTAAACCAGTATGAATATTAATTGTATAAAAATTAGGCTATCGAGAGAGAGAGAGAGAGAGGAGAGAGGGAGAGGGAGAGGGAGAGGGAGAGGGAGAGGGAGAGAGAGAGGGAGAGAGGGAGAGAGAGAGAGAGAGAGAGAGAGAGAGAGAGAGAGAGAGAGAGAGAGAGAGAGAGAGAGAGAGAGAGAGAGAGAGAGAGAGAGAGAGAGAGAGAGAGAGAGAGAGAGAGAGAGAGAGAGAGAGAGAGAGAGAGAGAGAGAGAGAGAGAGAGAGAGAGAATAACTTTCATGTCTGTATTTTTTCTATTTCTGTCCCCATGTAGTGAAGTGAGAGAGAGAGAGAGAGAGCAAAATACCGGTAGCCCACCTTAGAAAGGATGAAAGCCGAAAAAAGTTTATGGCAGCAGGAGGTTGTACTTTTCAACAGAGAAATGTCTTACTGCTGCTTCTTCCCCTGAGTTTTGTTCGGCAAATTTGACAACTGACAACTTGAATTTCAGGTCGTACTTTTTTCTCTGTGCTGCCATGGAGATCAGCAAATGTGACTGACGTTTGAGTGCAAGTAAAAAAAACCCGGCCAGTAAAAGGGACTCGACATTTAATTGAAGTTTTATGGTATATGTAGTATGTACTATACATGATGTAGTATGGTATATGACATGTA